>NC_045732.1:89741453-90041453 GCF_009834535.1 Camelus ferus | reverse complement strand
TGTAATTGGGAGTGCGGTGTTTTTTCTTTTTCTGCCAGACTATACACTGTAAGAGGGCAGGGCCTGTGTCCAATTTGGTCACTGCTTCTGAGACTCCGAGCTCGGAACCTGGCACATACTGGCTGCTCAGTAAATATTTCTGAGTGAATTCAGTTTCCTCATCATCCTTTATGTGAACTAGCTTTATGAACTTCTGTGCCTTACAAATAAGGAACTTGAATAGAATGCAAAAGAACAAATGAAAGCTCAAAGTCTTTGAGAAAGCTTAGCTCAGGTTTCTTTCCAAGAGTTTATTTGCCAAGGGATTCATTGTGTTTGTAACACGAAGCGCCTCCAGCGCTCTCCCGGGGCTTGGGGAACTAGATCTCCTTCCTCTTCTCAGCCAGGGAGTAAAATGGTACACTACCCCTTCTGTCCTCACCTCATTCTAGTTTCATTTTTAGGTTGCTCATCTGACCTTTAGGTTTTTTTTTTTAAGGCACCAAATGCAAAGAGAAAGTAGGTATTTTCCCCAGGTGTTATTACCAAAGCGAGACAACATCGTTTCTTTCTCTATAGTTAGAAACCCTCTTGCTGTTCAAGGTTCCTGCTGCTCACGCATATGCCGGAGTGTAAGCCTTCCTTCTCCTGAAGCCAATTGTTCCTGAAAAAGTTAGGCTGTGGTGTTTATATGAGTGTGTATTATGGAGAAGAGAGGGGTGTGGTTTCATTTAAGCTTTGCTTGGGAAACCCAGGGGCTTAGCAAAGATTAGACTTTTTTGAATATAGGGCTTAGTAACTACCCCCTTAGATGAGGGATTTGGTCCCATTTACTTCAGAATTTAACAGAAGCACCCAGTTCCCTCCCCCACCCCCTGCCCCAACCCCTACAGTGTTCAGGCAGAACTTAGAAGCCCTTGGTCAGACCTGTTGTAAAGCAAAGCCCTCTACTGAATTGGAGGCTGTCTTAGAAACTGTGGCTCCCTCATGCCCACAAGACAACATAGCAAGAATTACACAAGCTCGAAAAAGACTGAGGCCCTTCTCGAGAATTCCTTTTAAAAATAATTATTACTCTTTACTCTTATGCAGAATATGTTGGGAACATATTTTAATACATAAGACATTGTTTTGCTAATAAACTAAGTTCAGAACACTAAAAAAAAAAAAAGACACTGTTTTTCTACCTCAGTTTCCAAGAGACATGGCTGCTTCTAACGATCTTTTGATCTCAGCTGAAGATGCCACATCACCTCCTCCAGGAAGCCTTCCTTCACCCCCACCAAGAGGGTATCCTCCTCTGTGCTTCCAAAGTGGCCGCAGCAGAGCACTTGACCGTACATCTCCTTTAGGCTGTGTCCTCATTTGTCTCTCCCACTAGACTGTGACCCTCTGAAAGCAAGGAATGCATCTTTTCCAGTCAAACAATTTGGCCCTTACTTGCTTCTGGGCCTTCGCTCCTAATTATCCTTCAAGGCTTTTGTGTGAAGCCTTCCTTAATATTTCCCCGTACTTCCCCACCTTAGGCTGAAATCCTATAGCCACGTGGCCTCCTGGATTTATTGAACCCATGTATTTGGTACTCTGTGTCCAGTGGTGGGCGGGTAAATGTTTAATAATTAGTTTTCTGAGAATAAAATTCCTAGTTGATGGTGATCGCTGATTTCCATGGTGTAAACACTTCTATCATGGCCAATTTCAAGCTTCCGGGGTAAGGGCGCTCAACACTGACCCAGGAAGAAAGGCGCAGCATTGTACCGTATTTCTACTCTACAGATACAGCGGGCGTGGAGGATCTCAAGAGCACAGATAATAACAAAAGGCAGAAAAAGGATTAGGAAGTGAGAAGCTTTGGGTATGGATTGTTTGTTTTCACTAGATTGTATTTAATTGTAAGTTTATATAATTTAATTTTTAATAATGGTGTATTGAACAATTGGTTTGCAAAATTTCTGAACATTTATCCACTCTCTCGAGCCAGCTAGACCTGGCTCCAGCACAGCATGCCCTGTCTCCCTCACTAGACTGTCAGCTCCTTGAGGACTGAGTCTGGGACCGTCTTGTCCTCCCTGCACCTCCTGTCCCCGGCACAGAGGAGACACCCACCCATGTTCACTGGAGGCAGCCGGGTGAATCCATCCTTTTGTCCTCCCTCTGAAAGAACTTAAGAGAGCACTCGGTGTGTTTAACCACGGAAGTGTTGGGGAGGAAGAAGTTTTCCTCTGCCCTTTTAGGTTCTTCTGGCTGGTTGACACGAGACAGATTCACAGGAGAAAAATCAAGGTAAAGTTTAAGAACACGTATACATGGGAGAGCCCCCGGAGAGCCGAGCAAGTCACAACATGGATGAAGCCCTCCCTTAAATACCATCTTCAGTGAAAGACAAAAGAGGATGCTGGGGGGAGTGGTTTGGGGCTTCACGTGGGGTGCGGGGGTGGTAGGTAATTCACATGGAGATGCAAAAGCAAATATTTGGTAAACACATGCTTGCTGGACCCTGCAGACACAATAAGACACAGAGCAGACTCTAACCTCTCGGCCCTGCTGGGTTCCTCCCACCACACCTGCCCATATTCTTTGCAGGTATCTCTGGGGATAGCTCTATTCCGGGAACGGGTCCTCTGTGTAAATTCTTTGAGGCAGTTAGAGGGAAGGTTAAAGTTTCTTCCTGAGTCTTTGGGCCTTGATTATTTTCAGTTTCAAATAATCCACATGCCAAAGAGACATTTTGGGGCGGCAAGTTTTGCCCCCCCTACAAAGGTTACTTGGCAAATACTCTAGAGGAAGGCATCCGGCCTCCGCTAAGAACAAGGTCAGACCTCTGTTATATGTAACACCTCATGACCAACTTTCTACCCACTGAGCTAATGTGTCACCCGCTCCCCCGACCCTGCCCGGCGCCGAGAAACTAGAGAAGGCCCTGCCAAGTCCTCATCCTTTCCTCCAGGGGTTAGCACCGATTTTCTTCCTAAGGAAGCAAGCAAAAGAGCACCAGCCTGATCTTAAAGCCAAATTCACACCAAATCGCATACAGCAAGAGAGAATTCTTGCCTTTCCAAACCTCAGAATTCAACCAATTATTCCAAGACCCATTAGAGTTCACTGAATTCCAACCCCAGAGGAGAATTTAGACATTTCCCTGAGGTTTCTTCTACAAGTGTTGACCACCCCAGAGCAGCAGGCCAGACACCCGCAGGACAGAACCACAGGAACAGCCACAGCGCGTCTGAGGCCAAATCCCAGTCATAGTAAGCCTACCTTTCAGGCGCCGTTGGGACCCTCTGGAAAAGAACTTTTGATAATCAACTGATACCTAACACGCGACAGGCACCTCCTACCTCTGTGCTGAGCACCATGTGAGGCCATCCTCCCAGACTAATTAATGACACCGCACAAAAAGCCCTCAACCGGTGGCGCCCTCGCTTAAATCATCAGCCTGCTGGGCCTGTTGGCAACCCAGTAAGATCAGACCGCGATCGGGACCAACAAGTGTCAGAATGATGTCGTGGCTCTCGAAGAAATCGCAGTTGGGGGGAAAACTCTCTCAGTGACTCTTTCCCTTTTTGCCAAGATGGTGCCATTCAAACTGGCAGGAGATGTGGCTTCCTCGATAATGTGCCCAAGTCACCTTGAATCACTCCGTGGCGAAGCATGGCAGAAAGAGATCCCAAGGGCTCAGCTTTGCCCGCCTCTGACATCCGTTCAGAGAGTTGAAATCCGTTGGCTTTTCAGGGCAGTGGATGACACTACCCACGGGCCTTACAGCTCTTCAAGGGGTTGACATTTTGCATTATTTGAATAAATCAAAGTGACAGAGGTGCATCAAGTTGCTGAGTCGGGGAGATGCTCATAGAGAAGTGAAAAAGACATTTTCATGTTCTTGCTGATGAGTGAAATAGGTAAATTTTGCAAAGGAAGTGGGAAGCTTTGGGGGAGGAACCTTCTCAGGGAGAGAGCTGCGGTGGTACCTCTGTCTTGACCAGTAATAATAAACTGGTGGGGACGTGTTTCATAACCACCCATCATGTGCACCCTAGAACCCAATATGAGAACACACACTCTCCCTGGGAAACAAGACAGCCCTGCTGTGGAGAATCCTGACCTTGGAATATAAACTCTCAGTGTAGCGTGGAAAATGGACTCTGGTTTCCTCTAAGTGAAACTTGAGCCTTGGTTCCCCCCATGGCCTGTTGATCCTTTATCTTTCCCTGCAAAAACAAAAAGGAGTTTTTCTACCGTTGGTGGAAACACAGCTTAGATAGGCGCTCTGGCATTTGCGTGCACGTCCAGCCTACCTCTGCTTCCAAGCTGCTCGGTTCAAAATGAGTTTCAAGAATTTGGTGAAGGAAAAGCCAAAGCAAGCAAACAAACAAACAAAAACCCGAAGTTGTCCTGCAATTTGGGTCAGAAGTTGAAAAACAGAATTGCGAGGCCTCATTCAGGAAGGAAGATCTTTTTCATGCTAATCAACTACTAATTATAAAAGAGGTGAGAGCTGGCGCTGTGGGGAACTACAAAGGAGGGGGCGGGGGTGGTGCTACTTCATAATTTAGTCACCCCGGATTGGAAAGTGGGCGTTGTAAGATTTGGCACCAAACCCCAGCGAGTCACTCTGTAGCGTGGGTTTCTCTCACTTTGGGCTTTCAGTTTGGACACCACTGGCGGGGGGAGCTAAAGTCATTCTAAGACCAAGTGATACAAAATCATCAGTGTCGACTGTCCAGAACCAGGTCAAGGGAAGTGTATTTGCGGTCCAGGAAGTCAACCTAAGGCAATTGGTCTCAATGTTCCTGCATATTAGAATCACCTGGAGAGCTTTAAAACTTCTTTTTTTTTTAACTATTTTTTATTGGTTTATAATCATTTTACTATGTTGTGTCAAATCCAGTGTTCAGCACAATTTTTCAGTCATACATGGACATGTACACACTCATTGTCACATTTTTTTCTCTGTGAGCTACCATAACATTTTGTGTATATTTCCCTGTGCTATACAGTATAATCTTGTTTGTCTATTCTACAATTTTGAAATCCCAGTCTATCCCTTCCCACCCTATGCCCCCCTGCTTTAAAACTTCTTGATGTCCAGGCTGCCCTCCAAATGAATTAAACCAGAATCTCTGGGAGGGAGACCCAGGAAGCAGTATTAATTAATTAAAATTAAGTAACTGTTGATTGATCGATTGATTTACTGAAAGGTATTGGTATTTTGTTTTTTTGAGGGAGAGCTTTGAATTCTCTCTATTTTTTAAAATAGAAGTCTAGTTGATTTACAGTGTTGTGCTAGTTTCTGCTGTACAGCATAGTGATTCAGTTATACATACACATGTATATATTCTTTTTCAGATTCTTTTCCATTATAGATTATTACAAGATACTGATTGAATGTAGTTCCCTGTGCTCTACAGTAGGACCTTGTTGTTTATATCTATTTTATATATAGCAGCGTGTACCTGTTAATCCCAAGCTCATAATTTCCCCCTTGGTAGCCATAGTTTGTTTTCTGTCTGTGAGTTTATTTCGGGTTTGTCAATAAGTTCATCTGTATCATTTTTTTGAAGATTCCACATATAAATGATTTACTTACTTATAGGTATCACTAGTTTTTAAGTCCCTAGGTGATTTCAATGGGCAGCCACGATTGAGAACTATGAATCCAACAGTAATAAAGCATAGCTAAAATAATAAAGTGTTCTAACGTGTGTATAGTCTGTTTCTTTAAATGGTACCTTCTCTCATAGTTGCACGCAGCATAGGCAGTTAATGTCAGTGTTCACATCTCGTTATCAGATTGCAATATATGTAAAGTGAACACCTGATCAAGGGGCCAAGGCTGGGGCCTGCTGATAAGCAGACAGTGGGCTGGCAAAGCTGATGCCCTCATCAGAGAGATGGGCTCCTGAGAGCGCATGCACTTGGCACTTGGTATGGTTGGCCAATCAGTTGCTACCAAGTGATTAAGGTGGAGCCAAGGTCGGAGAGCCAGGCAGGCAGGTAGAGACTGGTCAGAGCAGACAGGGTGATCTGGGATTCGAGGTTGAGACAGAGTGTGGAGGCATGGGAGCCCCAGAGATGGGCTGGCGCCCTGGAACAGTCTCAGAGAGGGAGGGAGCGTCAGTCTGCCCACGCCAGTGTTCTTTATTCAGGCGCAGTCAGTGGCAACTCTCCTCTTCAGCAGGGGTTTTGGAGTTTTAGGGGAAGGATCTGTTAAGGCATCAGTTTCCCGGTAAGTCTGAGTTAGTTTCATGTTCAGCGTGTTCTCGTCAAGAGCCACCCATCTGATTGAGGATCAAGTTTCGAGGTGCCTAAGATTCTCCTGGCTAGGGCAGCAGTGAGCTGGTGTGGTGGGACTGGGTACACCAGCCCATTCCTCCATGGCTGAAGTCCTTGTTGCCTTCACGGTCTGATTGTTAAGATGGCACAGAATAAATATTGAGTTACAACACATTTGAAGACGTTCATTCACTCAGCAAGTCATCACGGAGTACGTGACGAATTTCAGATGTTGGCAAGAGACGAATGAACCAGCTAAGCGGGTGATGGGGGTGAGGGTGGGGGGGGGGGTCCTAGTCTTTCAGGGAAGACAACTCCATCAGGGCTCGAGGAGTCCACCCCACCGGAAGGAGGAAGAGTTCCTACATCATGAATCTGAAAGAAGGAGTCGGTGCTCCCTAGGCAAAGAGAGCTGGGAAGGACGTTCTAGGCAGAGGAGATAGGGAATCAAAAGCATGTTTCTGGAGGAGGGGACCATGCGCAGATCAGTGTAGCTGGGGGGTAAGGTGTTTAGTTGAATGAACTAAAGGAGAGGGAGGAATCAAGAAGGACTCCCAAAGAAATCTGACTGTCGTACATCGCTGGTGGGCTTGTAAAATGGCATATTCATTTTGGGAAAATAGTTTAGCAGTTCCTCAGAATGCTTAAACATAGATTACTGTATGATCCAGATTAGTTGGAGGAGGGGGCATGGGGAGTGATGCTAATGGATAGGAGTGTCATGAAAAGATGCAGAGAAAACAGGTGACAGAACACATTTCAGATGCACTGGTGCCTGTGGGAGCTCTGGGGACTGATGTCCAAAAGACAGGGCGATGACGAGTCTCGAGTTCCCAGGAGAGGTCTTGGTGGGAGATGGAGATTTTGGAGTAGTCACCCTTGCCCTCAGTGGTCATGGACGTTATGGGAAAGGATGCAGTCACTTAGGAAGAGGGTGTAATGTGTGGGGGCTGCAGGCCAAGGAAAGATCTGTGGAAAACACTCTCGTTTAGGGGAGGGTAGAGAAAGAAGAACTCAGGAAGGAGCCAAAAAAAGAGCCTCAGGGAAATTTGAGGAGAAGCAGCCAAATGGGAGGAGGGATTGTCATGAGATCCCAAAGCCTTGAGATAGAAGATCCAATTTAAATACTATTATAAAATTAAGCCTTTGCCCATGTTCCTAGTTCCAGCCCATGCTGACTCTGTCTTGCACGTATGGGTAAGATGAATTTTGTGCAGTGATCAATTGTCTATAATTAAAAAGTTCTCTTTAACAAGAGAATTTTTTCAACAGGAATATTTTTTAATTCTTTTGTTTTCCCTTTTGCTACAAAATGCATTTACAGGCACACTTCGGATGTCTTGTGGGTTTGGTTCCTGACCATGGCAATTAAGCAAATATCTCAATAAAGTGAGTCACATGAACTTATTTTTGGTTTCCCAGTACATATAAAAGTTATGTTTACACTGTACTGTAGTCTGTTAAGTGTGTAACAGCATTATGTCTGAAAAAAACAAAAAACAGTATATATACCTTCATCTAAAAATAACTTACTGCTAAAAAATGCTAACCATCATCTGAGCCTTCAGCAAGTCATAGCAGTAACATCAAAATCACTGATCACAGATCACCAGGACACACAGAATAATAGTGAAGAAGTTTGAAATATTGGGAGGGTTAGCAAAATGTGACACCGAGACATGAAGTGAGCAAATGTTGTTGGAAAAATTATGCCGATAGACTTGCTCCATGCAGGGTTTCCACAAACCTTCAATTTTTAAAAGACCCCAATATCTGCAAAGCACAATAAAGTGAAGCACAATAAAACGAGGAGTGTCTGTATTTACAGCCAGATCAAATTCTCCAACTGCATATGTGGGTACATGTTATAAGGGCTTTCTTTGATAAATGTCCTGTTAACAAGAGCCATTTCTAATTATTAAAATGTAAACCAATAAACTACAAGGATATATTGTACAGCACAGGAAATATAGCCAATATTTTATAATAATTTTAAATGGAGTATAATGAATAAAAATTTTGAATCGCTCTGTTGTACACCTGAAACTAATATAATATTGTAAACCAACTATACTTCTATAAAAATTTAAATTTATATATCAAACATCTTTGTCTCTTAAAATATAATTTAATTAAACTGCTAATTATAAGCCCTAAGTTTGGTTACTTATTGATTTTATTTATTTTTTTTAATGGAGGTGCTGGGGATCGAACCTAGGACCTTGTGAATGCTGAGCATGCGCTCTACCACTGAGCTATACCTCCCCCATAAGGCTGGCCATGGACGTGGGTGGTGCGGATGACTCACTGGTGCGTCCAGAGCAATGTTGACACATCACCTGACAATGAGGTTGTTTTTAACAAGTACATTTTAAAATCCTCTTTTATAAGTCCTGGTCCCTGCTCCAGTTTTCCCCCTGCCCCTAGAAAGGCAGAGGTTACCCCCCCCCCCCCAGGGTAGAATTCGTTTCTCCACCTTCTGCAGCCCCATTATTCCTGCAGATCCTCTTCGAGACAAGAGGAAGCGGTATGGACCCCGGAAGACTGAAAAACGAGCCATGAGAAAGGACTCGTCACACGTGCCCCAAGTTGCCTCACGTGTTGACGGTGATATTAAGAGCTGACACGTATTAAGGGCTAATTATATGACTGGCATAAACCTTTACTCATTTGGCCCTTGAAATAATCTTATAAGTACTATTATTCTTCCCATTTCAAAGATGGGGGAAGCAAGGCAAAGAGAAGTAAAGTGATTTGCCTGGCGCTGTGGAGCTAGGACCCTGGGAGCACCTGGCCTTAACCAAGATCTACCCACTTCTCAGGAAGCAGCCCGGAGCAGCGTGGCGCAGGAGGAAACGGAGTGGATTCGAAGTCGGCCCGTCAAGTCCAAGCTCTGTAACCTAACAGCTAGCTGTGCTACATTTGGCCACTCATGCACCTAATCTGAGCCTCGGTTCCCTGATCTATATCATGGGGATGTTAATACTCGCTCTGCGTACCTCGCCAGTGAGTTGTGATGATCAAATAAGACGTGTGCTAACTGAATGCTTAAAACGAGAAAGCTCTACCCAGATGCAAGTAGGTGGAATTATTATTTTCCCAGACCGGACTCGGCAGTTGACACAGTAGGAGCTCTGCACTGCTGCTGGGGGGAACTCGGGGATCCTGGTTCATGCTCCCTAGCAACACTAACCGCACTTTATCGTAACTCTCCATTTGGGAATCTGTCCGGGACTTGTCGTCTCTGTCTCCGCAGGACCTGGCTCCGTACCTGGCACCGAGAGGCACCCGGTACACGGTACTGGTCTGTGGTGTAAATAGTGGGAGCCGCAATAGAGCCGCAGCACTTTGAGCGGGTCCCTTTCCAGGCGGCTGCAGCACCAGTTTTCGGCCAGCAGAGGGCAGCAGAGACCCGTTCCCCCCCTAAGCCAAGACGGTCTCCACATCAGCCCCGGTACCCGCCAGGTCTCCGTGCATCTCTGACCTTGCACAGCATTTGGCCTCTCTCCAAAGGGGTGGACGTTGCGCTCAGTTTGGCTAAAATGTTAACTTAAACCTTAGCAGTTTGCAAATTTCCCTGAAACTAGGGCAACAGGAGCGGTTTTAATCACCAAGACCATTACCAATGTTCGCTAAGCCACAAGATCCATGAGGTCTGCAACTCTCCAGGTCGGGACGGCTTCCCGCTTCTTTCCACAGAGTTCAATGCGTTCTAAAAAAAAAAAAAAAAAAAAAGGTCTTATCAAATTTGGACAGAGTTCCTGGCTTGAGGAAATTGAGAACTGGAGACTTCTGCCTTTTTGTTGTTGTTGTTAACAGTGCATTCAAAGGTCCAGGCTCTCCAGGCTTAGGGAGAGCTGCCATCAACATAATTATTTTGATGGTCTGTACTTATTAGAGAGCCCGATGAAAGTCCAGTTTGGGAGTCATTTCAAGTGGGTGAATGGATGGTAATTGTTTTAGCTAGCAGTGGGGAGAAGGGCCCCGCATACTGGTGAAGTGGCCTGCTTCTACTAATTGATGAACCGAGCTCATTATGTTTTCCATTTGACACCAAAAGGCTGCTGGAACTAATGGCCTTTCAAGAAAAGGCCAAAGCTTTCTATTTATTTACTTTATTCCCTGGTTTTTACAGGGTTCCATTTCAATATCCCTTAATTACTCGACAGCAGTTGAGTGAAGGGGTTAAGAGTATGGGCTTTGGAGGCAGACAAAACCAGGCTTGAATCCCAGCTCTGCAGATTACCAGCTGCCCTGGCTTGGCCACTTAGGATACCGCTCGGAGCTTTCATTTCCTTATCTGTAAAATAGCAACGTTAATTCATGCCTCGAAGGGTTATTACGAAGATTCAATGAGATGATGCATCTAAAGCACTTAGCCCAGAGCCTGTACACGTTAAGTGCTCAGTAAATCACAGCCCTTAATATTACTCAAATCTTGTAAGAATGCTAACACACACACACACACACACACACACACACACAAAATTATGAATGCACCTTGAGAATAGTCAAAGGCCATGATAAAGTGCCCAAAACAAACCCTGACAAAGTTAGGAGGTCAGAGGGATGAGGTAGTTGGCCAAAGTTGGTCAGAAAGTGCTAGAGATGGACCTTAAACTCAGTCTGTTTGAGGCTTGAACTAAGCCTCCTCTGACAACTTCGTCCTGGAAGGGCAGTCGACGATTCCCACCAGCCCGAGCTCTCCCCAAGCCCCAATGTAACGGAATGCCCTGGGCCCCTTGGAGGTCCATCCCTGAGCTCCCTGCTCTAACTGGGCTGGCTCCCAGGAAGCCAAGTTATTTGCCTAAGGTCACACAGTTGGCTGAGCAAGGAGGCCTGGAGAAAGAGGGGTGAATCCACCATTCCTTAACCTTGACCCTGTACTTCTGGAACATAGAGTACAATTAATATTCCATGCATCCAGTCACTCAGAAACATGGCGCTGGGGGTGCAATGATGATCAGGGCAGACCCAGCTTACAGTCTAATGGGAAAGACAGGCGAGGGAGTGGTCAGTCGGGATAAACACAGCTGTGATGGGGATGCCCGGGGAGCTGTGGGAGCTCAGAGGAGGGCAACTAACCCAGACCTGAGTGAGGGTGAGGGTGTGGGTCCTGGAAGGATCTGCAATCATTTGTTCATTTGTTCTCTTTGTTGGCCAAGAGTGATAGCAATTGGTTAGTGGCACAGAGCTATTTTCATCCATTTATTTTTTTGAAGAAACATTTACTGAACGAGGTCCTTGTGCCAGGCCCCGTGCTGGGCACGAGAAAATACAAGGAGGACCCAGCCATGGGTACTCCCCTCCTGAAAGCCAGCTCTTTCCTTTACAAAGTGGGCGGTAGTGTGGCTTTTTGGTTTATTAGAATTATCAACTCCATCAGCTTTGGGTAACAGGTAACGATAACTATGTCTGAAAAATTCATTGGTTGGGTTTCTGCCTGGTAAAAGCATCTGTTGATTACTTGTTCTTTTTACATCATAAAACGTGTGAGTTCATGAGCAGGAGTGTGCGCCTGAATTTCCGGGACCTCCTGCACAGTTATATGTCATGGTGTTAACTAAGGGAGTCTTGACTGACCTTCACCTTTTGAGGACGAAATCAAACTCAGCGTCAGTGGCGTGAGCGGACATGTTTTTTGTATATATATATATATATATTTTATTGAAGTATAGTCAGTTTACAATGTTGTGTCAGTGTCTGGTGTACAGCACAGTGCTTCAGTTACATAGGAATATACATACGTTCATCCTCATATTCTTCTTCATCATAAGTTACTACAAGACGTTGACTATAGTTCTCTGTGCTATACAGTAGGAACTTGTTGTTTATTTATTTTATATATAGTAGTATCTGCAAATCTTGAACTCCCAATTTATCCCTTCCCATCCCCTTCCCCTCCGGTAACCACAAGTTTGTTTTCTATGTCTGTGAGTCTCTTTCTGTTTTGTAAATAAGTTTGTTTGTCTTTTTCTTTTAGATTCCACATATAAGTGATATCATAAGGTATTTTCCTTTCTCTTTCTGGCTTACTTCATTTAGAATGACATTTTCCAGGCCCACCCATGTTGCAGCAAATGGTATTATTCCTTTTTTATGGGTGAGTAGTATTCCATTGCATAAATATACCACAGCTTCTTTATCCAGTGAGCAGACATGTTAACACGGATATTTGTCTTTTTTGATTTGGCTTCCATTCTTAAATTCTAGTTTTATTCCATTTCAAATCTTGACGTTTTACACCCTAGATTTGTTCTACCTGCTTTTTAAAAAACTATATATAAATGGAATCCTGCTGCTACTTTTGGTCCTCCAAAGTGTTTCTCTTTTCAATAAAAAAGACAATACACTCTCAAGGTACCAATTTCTTCTGACCTAGAATTGGAAATGCTTCTATCATAATTTCAATAATTCTAGAAGTTACTGAGGTTAAGCCAGTTAGGCTGAACATATCACCATTGCCATTAGACTTGGGGACACAAAATCCCAGCGAAAGGGTTGGCAAATCTTGAAAATGTGGCTGTTTGTCTTTTCTGTCATTAGCAAGCTGGAGGCCAACTAACAGAAAATGAGAAGGTAAGGCTATTTTTTTCCAGATGTTACTTCCACATATTTCACTTTCCAACTTCCCAAAGAATATATTCAGAGTATTTCCAATGAAATCCTCTGCTGTTGCCTCTTTTTTCCTTCTGGGATGTTGTTTAAAAGTTTCCAGCACTTTCTAAGAGATTTTGTTTTTTAAGTTCACATCTGGTAAAAAGCACGTAACATGAAATTTACCACCCTAACTATTTCTAAGTGTACGGCTCAGGGATGGTAAGCAGATTCATAACATCCTCATACAGCAGGTCTCCAGAGCTTTTCATCTTGTAAAACTGAAACACTGTACCCATTAAATAACTCCCCATTCCTCCTCCCTGCTCTAAGACATTTTATCAAGGGATCACTCATAGCCAATCCCTTATGGGTCAGTGTTTTTACTATAAAGGAATAATTGTGACAAAAACTGCTCTCTACCTTTCCTTGCCCCCTACTTGGGAACAAAAGAATGATTCTGAAGTAGTGATGTTTTTATCTTTTGTTAAGAAAAATCTCAGAGCTGAGTTTCTGTTTGCTCCCATCCTTCCCCACGAGGGCTGAGAGCAGAAGTTTTGAGACCTTGAGATGCAGGATTCTGTTTTCTGTAAAAATAAAAAGTTGAAATGAATTCTTTTTGAATTGAAGGATTAAGTCAAGAGGATTTAAGGCTCACCAGGGAAAAGTTGCAAAGAGATCCCAGTGGGCTAATAGACAGAACATTTTCCTTAAAAAGGGGAGAGCTGGTTTGGAATTCTGGCTTTGCAAAGTTTCAAGCAATGTGGCTGTTATAGGCTGAAGTTTTATGTCCCCCCAAATTTATATATTTTGACCTAAACTCCAGGTGATGGTATTTGAAGGTGGAGCCTTTGGGAGGTGATTACGGTCACGAGGGTGAAGCCCTCATGAATGAGATTGCTGCCCTTATAAAAAAGACCCCAGAAAGGGCCCTCAGGATGCAGCAAAAGATGACTGTCCGTGAACCAGGAAGTGGGCTCTCACCAGATAGTGAACCTGCCTGTGCCCTGATCTTGGACTTCCCAGCCTCCAGAAGTGCGAGAAATCAATTTCTGCTGTTTAAGCCACCCAGTCTATGGTAATTTGTTATAGCAACTCAAACGGACTGACAGTGGCCTTGAGGGAAATGACTGAAAGTCTCTAGTTGTCATAGTAGATGATTTATTTTTACTTATTTCATTGTTCTTTTTTATTTTCCCCTCTAGCACATAGGTCTTCTCTTTGCATCTGTTTTTACATCATTAGTGACAATTTTATGGATTACAAAAAAGAGGACAACAATATAATTTAAAAAAAAAAACCTCACAGCCCTGGTGTCCTTATCTGCAAGGCGGGAATAACAACACCTATATGTTGTGAAGGTGAAATTATGTAAGTTACGTACTGTAACTTGCACATGGTAGATGCTCATGAAACATTTGTTCCCTCCTTCCTCCCCATGTTGACGATGCCGATACCGCTACCTTAGCCTTGGGTTCCTCATTGGTCAATTGCACAGGGTCACTGGAAGGTTCAAAATGTGACAATGCATGTAAAAGGAACTTCATAACAGACAAATGTTTTTTAAAATTCATTTTTATTTCTACAGGGTTGTAACTAATCGAGAAAGAAAACAATCATTGAATACAGGTAATTAATATTTCTCAAGGGAGATTATTAGCATTTTCCTGATAAGCAATAACTTGTCCTGGATCACTTAAATAATTTTTCCATCCGAAGGCTGGGGCCTGGCCTTGGTAATCTCTTGAGGCTCTGTCTGCCTGCAGGAGTGAATGATTCTCTTCCAATCTTACAAAAGGAACAAGACCTGAAAAAAAAATTGGTCTGGGTTATCAAGGAAGCTTTGAAAGAGCAGAACATATTTTGCTGCTTCACAATTGTCACACCATTCAGAGATAATCACTGTTCATTTTCCTAAAAATTTTCTGCATAAGACAGATATTAAAAATACTTTCACATGAAAGCAACCCATGCTTGTGAAACGGTCAAACAACACGAAAAGGTATAACATGAAAAGTACAATTTCCCTGATCAACATCACCACACACAAATACACACACACACACTCTCCCCAGCCCCACTCCCCAAAGGAAATTGCCATTAACAGACTGTCTGAGATTCTCCCAGTAATTACCTGTGCATTTCCTCTGCATGTACAAATGCACATAGACTGCATACATACAGTGTGTATACATATATACATGCACACTCCTGTGTTGCAGGGAGAGTCTTAGTCACATAGACTATAAAATGTGATAAAATGTGCATTGTACCTCCTGGAGTTTTGCAGCATTTTGCAAAATGACAACTCTACCCCCACACACTAACATCTCCTTTTTCAAAAAACAGGAAGAGGATAATACTAAACTGGCTACTTTGTGACTTGCCTTTCTCAACGAATGATATATCTTAAATGTCTTTTCATATCAGTGTCTATAAATAGACCTAACTGTACATACTCCAGAGTGTTCAATAATACAGCTGTATTATCATTTAGCCAGTTTTTGACAGATACTGGGATCACTCCTAGCTTTTTTTGCTATGACTAATGAAATTGTAATAAACAATTACACCTATTTGAATTATATATGTATATTTTACAAAAAGCTTAAAGTACATGTGTGTGTACAGTGTGTGTATGGATAGCTTTTTGTACTTAACAATATGCATTTTCATGAATAAATATAGATCTACAGCATCGTTTTAATGGCTATATATTATGTTATATTGGATGGATGGAACATAATGTGTTTAATGAGCGCCTTACTATTAGGGATTTATGTTGTTCCCGATTTTTCACCATTATAAACAATGCAGGATTAAACATCTGTGCACTTCAGTGTTTATGCATTTGTCAAACTACTTTCATGGGACATATTCCTAGAGGTGAAGTTGCTGGGTCAAGGGGTATGCATATTTTTGTGAGTAGTTACTACATTTAAAAGAAAAACTGCCAATTCTGTCATGTAGATTTGCTTAACAGAGGGCCTCAGATATGACAGCCTTGGGAAGAAATGTTTATATCCTCGGTTGGTGGCTTGAAGACAAAGGCAGGACACCATGAGCTGGAAAGGGTAAGGAGACAGATCCTTCCTTAAAGCCTCCAGAAGGAATGCCACCCCGCAGACACCTTGATTTCAGCCCAGCGAGGCCCATGTAGAAGGACTGATGATTTCCAGAAATGTAAGCGAATTAATCTGTGTTGTCTTAAGCCACTAAATTTGTAGTGATTCGTTACAGCAGCAATTAGAAACTGATACACTTGCTTACATGCAAGACTAATGGGTGGGGGTGGGTGAAGGGTAGAGGAGTAAGTCTGAGGCAGAACCAATAAGTATTTCTTTTCATCATGCTCCCCAGGTCGTAACATGCATCCAGTGGGGCTTCTGAGAGTCACTGACATAGACCACATCGGTTTGCAGAAGTAACCATCTCCTGTTATATAGCCAGTTATTTGCTGGCCTGGAGGCTAGTCCAGGTAGGTGATTGAAGATGGGGCTGACCTGGGGCTGCAGTCTGGCATCAACCTTAAATCCATCTCCACGTGACAGTCTCAATCAGCTTGACTAACCTGACCCCAAGCTACCTTTCCAGCTTGATTTCCAACTGCTTACCAACCTGAATGCTCCCCTCCAGCCAGACTAGTCTAAGCATCATCTACTCAACGAGTCTTGAGATTTCTGTGTCTTTGCTCTTAAAATACAGCCTGGGTCCTCCAGAAAGCAGGCTCTGAGAAAGAGTCAAAGGTGCACGAGGTGTCTGAGGGCTTGGTGGGTAACATCTGTGAACGATAAAAGGAGGAAGAAGCTGAATTGAGCAGGGGAGACTCAGACTGGGATGCAGATCAGACAAAGTCTCAGCCAATTCAGCAAGAATTCTGGAACAAATACTGCCCAAGAGAGGAGTCCCATGTTGGGCAGAAATGGCCAGAAACTAGGACCCCAGTAATGCTCAGTCATTGGCTGGGGGCTGCCCACAAACAGCAAGGCTGAAGCGGATCCTAAGGTGCGAATAGGAGGAGGCACTCAGCTAACGGCAGTTCTTCCTTCTGGTCTTCAGTTGTCCAGACCCTGTCCTTCCTTTGAGCTCCACAATGGCAACTGTTGATAGGTCTTGTCATAACTACTGCATTTATTTCAACATATGGGCGGTCTGAGCTGGAAGTGTCCTTAGGGATCATCTCATTTAACACATAAAGAAAATGAGATCTGGGGCGAGGTGACTCATTCAAGATGATACGACTAGCTAATGGCAGAGCCAGGACTAGAACCCAAGTGTCCTAATACTCCGTCCCAGCGTGCAGTAGCGTGAAAAGATTGCTCACCCAGTAATCTCCCTCCTGGGCATATATCCAAAGAAAATTCTAATTCAACAAGATAGATGCATCCCAGTGTTCATAGCAGCACTACTTACAACAGCCAAGACATGGAAGCAACCTAAATGTCCATCAACATATGACTGGATAAAGATGTCCAGTGGATATACAATGGAACAATACTCAGCCGTTAAAAATAAAATGCCATTTGCAGCAACATGGATAGACCTAGAGATTATCATACTAAGTGAATTAAGTCAGAGAAAGAAAAATACGGTATGATGTCGCTTATCTGTGGAATCTAAAAAGATACAAATGAACTTGTTTACAAAACAGAAATAGACTCACAGACATAGAAAACAAACTTACAGTTACCAGGGGGGGAAGGGAGGGGGAGGGATAAATTAGGAGTTCAGGACTTGTAGATACTAACTGCTATATAAAGAATAGATAAACAAGGTCCTACTGTACAGCACAGGAAACTATATTCAATACGTTGTAATAACCTATAATAAAAAATATGAAAAAGAATATATATGTATGTATAACTGAATCACTATGCTGTACACCAGAAACTAGCACAACATTGTAAATCAACTATACATCAATAAAAAAAAAGCTGATCATTTTGGAAAGATTAGTACAGGGTCAGTCTTCACCTAAAAAGTAACTGTAACTGCTGTAAATTAAGATTCAGTTTGCTTTGAATCATGCAGAATCATTAAGACGAAGGAAAAAAATAACCAATCTTCCCTTTGAAAAGATCTTTGTGGCTTAGTTAAATCTCAATTATATTGCTAAGAAATAGTGACAAAACTAATCCTTATGAAAATTCTATAGTCCGGTTCATTTCTGTAATCACCACTAATCTATAAAAACTCATGACATAACTGTTTTAAAATCTTACATGTTAAAGGAATTGAAATGGACCACTGCATTACTCCTTCACATTTTGAAAATACAAATGGCTTATAAAATCGTTTTCAATTAATGATAACAAGCTAGAGAAAGTTATGGAAAGGGCAGAGATTATTGTTTATACGAGGAGAAAGATAACTTACAACGATAACTACTTAGCTTTATTTCTAGAGGGATGACTTTGTTTTCAGTGTCCACGTGATACTGATTTTTAGAATGGAAAAGTGCTTGAGCACAAGTCTCAGTTGGCTTTGCAAATGACATCCTTATTTGGAATTCTTGCAAGATAGTCTTTGCTACCAGAAAAAAAGGAAATTGTCAGCTTTTATTGCTTTTTTAGCCCAGGCATCATTCAAGTTATGTGAGTTTCTAACTCCTTGGAAACAATTCCCATTCTTCCAGATTGTGAAGTTCAGGAACGGGTGTGTTGGGGGAGCGGGGAGGGGGGTAGCTGGTGAGTCAGTCCATCAGGCCACTTGTCAACTTCTCAAACCTGTGAGAAAAATGTGAATGAGGTTTACAGGCTCTAGCCCTATTGGGCCCAATTCCCCAGTTTTAAACCTTGCTGGATCTAATTCCACCTCCCCTCCACTAGCATCTCACAAGTTTACCCACTAGGAATGTAGGTGATGCCCCACAGACAGGGAGGCAGCTACCCCCACGTTTGTGTGTGAAGTGTGGCACGCGTCTTGTGTGTGTTTGCCATTAACAAGAGTAAAATGCCAAAGGGAGTCAAAGTAATGCTCTTCAGGTTAGCTTTTGGGACGTGAGGTGGGAAAGGAAAAAAGGATGGATCTAGAAAGATAGAAACCTAAGTCTGAGATTAAGCAGTTGATCTGGGCAGTGATTTACCTGTCACAGGAGCAGGGGCCTCTCAGGGGCAGGAGGCCTTCTCTTCCCTCTTTACTAACGTGGGAACATGATTACTGCTTCCAGCTTCACTCGAGAGAGCTTCTGGGCCGAGGGATTTGCAGGGAAATATTATCAGATTACCTGGGCTACATAAAATACCGGCCCTCTTGGAATCATTAAGAGTTCCGTTCGGATGGTACACGTTACTGTCGACCACAAGTGAGTCTTTCTACAGCCATGATAAACACACACTTAGATAATTATGCATCAGATGTCCTGGAATCAGCCTCCACCCTGAGTTTTTCCAACCATCACCTAAAAAAAGACCATGGCTTTTGAAGGTAAATAACTTTGACAGAAAATGTACTGGCTAATTTTTTGTCTTTTGCTAAATCTCAGAAACATATATAACACACTGGGAAAACTTGAGACAGGATGACTGTGTTATTGCCAAGATCGCCAGTTCACTCCTGCAAGGGCTGTGGTCTCTATTCACACAGCAGATGGGAGGACAAAATATCTGAGAGCCATCCTGATGTTAAGCCTTGATAAATATCAAGGTGGAGAAAAGACCCCTGAGGCCAGAGGCCTGGGCTTCCGCGCTGGCTCTGCTGCTGGCTGTGTTTGTGACCTTGGGCAGGTGACTGGCCAAGTCTAAGCCTCAGTATCCACATATATGACGTGAAAAGAGTGATGTCAATCCTGGGGCTGCTGGGAAGTTTGCATGAGATGGTGGATGTGAAAGAACTTAGAATTAATAACATAATCCAAAAATGTCGTTTTATTATTCACCCTCTGAGCTGGTACCCGGGAGCAAGGGGGGTGTGCGTGGGAAGTGCTGGTGGCAGGGGCTTCTGGGCTTGTCAGGGGCAAGTACCCAGCTCACACTGGACACCAGGCTGTCTACCGGATTGGAGAGATGAGTGAGTTGGAAAAATCTGTGCTTTTATCTGGAATAATCTGCAGGGAGGACCTACTGCCACGACTTGGATCCAAGCCTTGCCTTCCACCTCAGATTTAAGATGCTGTGGGTATCCACACGGGTGGCCCCAACAGTTCTGTGCTGACAAATTACTATTGCCCAGATGTCACTAACAGTGGAAGCGTTACAGGGAAGGTTCTGTTGTTTATGGAAAACAGGCAGACCCCTGCAGGTGCCAGGGTCTTCCTCCTCGAAGCAAGGGCATCTCATCTAAGAGATCCTCTGGGTACAGAACTTACTCTAGGCCCATGCTTGGGATGCGGCAGTTTGCTTACTAATTTGCAATAAATTAGTTCTCAGATTTCTCAGTCATTCCACTTGGAATCACTTTTGGAACTGAGGAATGAAATCTGCCAAGTGAAAGTATCTCATTCATCAGGGCCAGCCTGAGACTTTGGCAGCTTCCTTCCAGGCTGGAAGGATGCAGAGTACCCAGCCTTGAGCTACTCTCGATGGATCCTGCCCACCCCACTTCCATTTTGCTTTTGGCAGAGGCAAGAGTGAAGATGCCAGAATCTGGTCAAGGCTAGAAAGCCTCAGGTTGGTCCTGGTATCTGTTTAGTCAGAAGTGTGGGACAACCCCATCAGATACCACGTGGTCAGTCTTGATGTGAAAGCCTCTGCTGATGGAGGTTAGCGAGGGGACCGATTTCTAGGTAGGAGGGCAGTGTGCGTGGGGGCTTGGGGGGGTGGGAGGGGCACACAGCCGGGTTCTTATGCTCCCTCCCACCTCCGCTGAATAGCTCTTTTAACCATCTTAGATGCTACGGATTCACTTAGCAAGTTAAAAAAAACCCTGCCGCGGGGCCCGGGTGCCAAGGAAGAGAAGTACAGAACTTCCAGGAGAACAAACTCTGCTCTTATAGTGGCAGAAAGAGAAAAGGACGGCGATGTCTCTAGACCCTGTGGATTCACAGTTGGAATCTGTAAGCAGGTTTGAAGAAAGGAACTCTTTTCTTCCAAAACGAAGCTCAGTAGAAGAACAGATCTTTTCTTCTCTCTGGAGATTGGCTTTCTGAAAAATAGGATAAGCACCATGAGGAAGAAGCTGGCTTGGGGTCCGAGGAGCCCAGGTTTGAATCCTGACCTCACCACTCCTTGCTGTGTGACCTCAGGCAAGTTACCTACACTCTCTGATCTGGCTTCTGGCCAAATGATATACAGAAAACTGCCCTTAACAAGGTTATCCAAATCTCTGATGCTACATCCAATAGAAATTTCTCTATCCTTCTTTTATTTGATCTCTTGGAAGCCTTTGCCACCATTGATCACTTCCTGTTTGGAAACATTCTCATCTTTTAGCTTCTGTAACACCAACCTCTCTTGGCTTCCCCCACCACCTCCATCTTCCCCCCAGCTCTTCCAAAGCTGGCTCCCTCACTTTCTTCGGGTCCCTGCTTACACATCACTTCCTCACAGAAGCCTCCTTTGACCAGTTGATCCAAAGTAGGCCCCCATCTTTATTTCAACACCTGGTATGTTTCCTTCATACTTATAATTTGCAAAGATTTTTGCTTTTTCCTTTTTTATTTTTTTTGGTGGTGTCAACCTTCCCCACTAGACTATTAACTCTATGAGAGCAGGGGCCAAGACAGTTGTATACACTATTAGATACAGATAAATAAAAGAGCACCATGTCTGGCAAACAGCAATATCAATGTGATTAATATCTGTAGATATTGAAGTAATGTACAATGAATCAGTGTCTATTTCTACAGATTAAAAGAAATCAAATTCACTAAAAATTTTGGCACCAGTTTTGGGGACTCATGTCCAGAAAGGATGCTCCAACTGCCCTTCCAGCAGATTGCTCTTCTGCTCCGCATGGTCTCTGCCTCACAGGCGTGCGCCAGCCGGCACGAGGGGGCCAGACAGAGACTCTGCCTTCCTGCCTTTGACAAATTATTTATCTGGGGCCTCACAGAGATCTTTCAGAACTACCAAAATCCTTATCGAAAGGTTCATCCAGTTCACTTCAAAATCAGGTTAATACAAAATATATGAAGAATCAAACAGATAGATTTGACTGGGTCCCATGCCAAATCCACCCAGCTGGGAAGTGAGGCGCAGAATCTGTGCGTTTCCCAGGCTCCCCCTGTGGTTCTTGGCATTAGGCAAGACCGGGAGACTGGAGGTGTGCTTAAGGGCATAGGCTTTGTTGGGGGGCCCTAGGAGGCACCCCCTTCCCAGTCCCCATGCCCTTGCAGCCTCCCTCTGCAGGATAGCCTACCCATTCCCCACCTCCTGTCAACCAGTCTCCGCATGGAAAGCTCACCCCGTCGCCCCTTTCTCAAGGTGATAGTGCTCCTTTGCATGCTTTCCAAGCCTTCTGCGGCCTCTCCCCTTATTCCAGGGCAGTGTCCTGGCCACAGAGAGTCATGAACCCATAGACAGTGAGACGACCATACTAGTTGCTAGTCTTCACTGTTGTCCACTTGATTTAAGTTGGAATTGTTTTGGACGATTTACATTCAGTAGAATTTCCAATTTTGAGGATTGTCTGACACCGTGAGAGCAGAGTCCATAGTAATACCTCTGCCAGTTGCTGCTGTGTGATCTTCAGGCAAGTGCTTTCATCTGTTCCAGACTCGGTCTCCTCATCTATAAAATGGGGGAACTCACTCATTCATTCATTCATTCCAGATTTTCGGGATGCTTCTTGTGTACAGCACCTAGGATGTCCTCGTGCACGTATCACAAGGTCAGCGTGGGGACTGCGCAGGATGCAGTGGGCGGTACCCGGCGCAGAGCTGCCACCCGTACATGTTGTTGCTGTTATTTTGGGTCTATGAACAATTTAAAGCATCCAGTTTTTAGTAATTTTAAGGCTTACAATTTTAAAATGTATAAACTCTTAACAAGTACTTAGACTTTATAATCCTGATTTCATGACTTGGAAGGCTAGCAGAGCTCATACCTTCAGGCAGAGACTTCTATGAAACCTGACGCAGCCATACTAAGTAAGGCTCCCGAACTAGCCCTGAATCCATCTCCTCACTTGGGCACGGCCAGTTCCTCACCGAGGGTGACTTGTGGCTTGTTTGTTGGTTTCTTGGTCTTACCCAACAGCTTCAAACAAAATAATTTGTACTGTATTGGCAGACAGATTTGTACCATTTCCTTTCTTAATGTTCTTTTATTGTTTCCAGCATCCGCTCACTCATGCATTCAACACACATGGACCAACCTCTGTGCCAGGCAGCGCTGCAGGTGCTGGGGATGGGCGGGACACCCTTCAAAGTCTCAGCCCTCAAGGAGCCGACATTCTACTGAGGCCTGTATACTGCCCTCACTCCCACTCCACACTAGACTGTAAAGTGCCTGAGACCCAGGGCCATGGTGGCGGCCCTTTCTTCGGTGCCTCTCAAACACACAGCTGCAGGCACCGGGGTGCCCTCCAAAAGGGCGCATTTTGCTGCCTTACTGTGTGGCCGGGCTTATGGGGGCTAATTTCCATTAGTGTAAATTCTAAGCATTTACATATATTATCTCATTTAGTCCTCTCAGAAATCAGATGAGATGAGCACTATTTTAATCCTCATTTTATAAATGAGGCCACAGAAGTCTGCAAAGGTGAAGAAACGTGACCAAGTCCCTAAAGTTACTAAGTAATGAAGTCAGACTTGAACCCAGGCCATGAAGACCGTCGTGTTACCCCCACTAGATTGTCCTCATTTGGCCGTTCCCACTGACACTACTTTCAAATTGAACTCGGGGCCCAGAGTCCCAGCCTTTGGTGTCAGGTGGCATTGCCTTCTGACTGCAGAGTCCCGGGTTGTTTCAGCCCGTGTTCTAGGCTGAAAACTGAACATCTGGCAAAGAGCAAGCTAATCCCCATCAATTTGTTCATTTTCCTGCGTCACCTTGGTTACCTCGCTTAATCCAGTTCAGAGAAAAGAACTCAATAGAGTTGCTTTTATAGCAAAATAAGAAAATGCACAAAACATTTTACAAGATATGAAGTGGTTCTTCTCTTTGAGACTAAAATGAAACAAATTCTATGGGTGAAAAAACTAAATGATAGGACTGAGGATCATTTCACTGCCTGGAGATCCTGGTTTTTATGCTACCAGTTTGTTCTCAGGATACAGAAGTATCAAAGACAGAAGCACATCCTTACTTTCAACTGCAAGGCTGGCGCTGGCAGGTCCACCATCTGGGGGGAAGTAGATTTTCTTAACTAGAAAAGAAGAAAATATGATTGGAAATGAAATCTGGGGCTGAGCTAGAAAGTGCCCCATAACACCCCTGGCACCCCAAATCGCCTGCCCCTCAGTTTATAGACACTCAACATATTTTCTTTTACCAGATGCTACAAAAACAGAGAAGCTTGTTTTTAAGGCCCTGTAGGTTTTGTTCTCATCTTCCAGGCAGTGTTTCTGATCAAGGGTCACTGACTTCCTTAACAGACCCTGGACCATCGACTGCCAATTAATACAATGGATTTCAGGACTTGGAGGACATTGTGAAGAGTTTGTAGTGTTTGAGACTTTAGCGATCAGCCTTTGTTTGAGTCTGTGTCTAGAGCTTTCAGGAATAGGATAATGCCTGCATTACAGGTGGGCCAGGATGTGCCTGGCATAGACTAGATGCTCACTAAATATTTGTTGAACTAGATTTCAACTGCACACTCTTGTTATGTTTGGGAGGTGATGATTTGAGCCATCTGTGTTCTAACCAGCTGTCGAGACAGGGCGTTGCCGTGTGTGTGCACGAGCATCTATACACAGTTGGCCTCATTTTCCCTCCGAATCCAAGAGAAGCAGAGTTTTGAAAAAGAGTGGAGGGGTAGGAATCTTCATAGGTTTCCCAAGCGGGCCGTTTTTATGATTTACTCTTTTTAAGTCCATTCCTATTCAAACTTGGGGAATGATGGAGTGGTATTTTAATGGAAAATTTGGTTTCAACATTAGGATGGAACACAGCACCTGATTTAGGTTGGCTATTCTGAACAGGCCCTTAGTGTAATATATATATACTTAGTTCAGAAGTAAAGGCAGGGGAGGGTAGAGCTCAGTCGCAGAGTGCGTGCTTAGCATGCATGAGGTCCTGGGTTCAATCCCCAGCACCTTCATCAAAAATAATAATAATAATAATAATAATAATAATAATAATAAATAAACCTAATTACCTCCCCCTCAGAAAATTTTTTTTAAAAAGTAAAGGTAGCTAGCTTCTAGCAATTTCTTTTCGGGCAAGGAACACTAGAACCACAGACATATATGGACCAGGGAGCCGTAAAAGTAAATTCCTCTAGGTGCAGAATGCCAGAGGGTGGAGACTTGGCCCCAGGAAACTAGAAAATATCTATTATTACCAATATTTATCTTGTAGCAGAGTGGCTTGCTGTTTGGGTGAAAGTACACCTCAGGCCAATTCTTCCCCATCCTCTTACAAAGAAGGGAGTCTTGTTTTTCGATGGGCATTTTGCATCTAGGAGGCACTAATTAAATATCTGTCGGGTGAGTGAGTAAATGAAATAGTGAATGAGCCTTAAGATGTTCTTGTTTGGGGGAGGGGTGGGGGTCCGGAGCAGGAGCCCCAGACAGCCAGGCACCGGCACGGCCCCCAAGCAGCAAGGGGGGCGCCTCCACAACGGCTTTGAGTTCTGATGTGTGGAGCAGACAGACGGCTGGTGTAGATTGCCCGTGTTTTTGCCCAGGAGTCTGGCATTATTGCCAGTTGCCAACCTGTTGGAAGGCCAGAGTTTTGAGCCGGTAGGGATATCACAGAGTTCTGTTTTATAGATGGATGGATTATTTGGTGACTCACAGCTAGGTGAAGGCAGGACCCTAAGATCTGAGGCAGCATCCGTCATTTTTCTAGGGCCAGTCCAAGTCAGCAGACCAGGGTGAATGCTCTCGGCTGAGCACATCTGGCCAGATGTCTATGTAACCCTTTAGTCATTAAACGGTGAACACTGACGAAGCCTAATGAAGATATATGGAACACTTAAGTAGGATGTTCAGTCCCTAGAAGCCCAGTGTCTGGAGTGGCAGCAGTTAGTCTGGGCACCCGATCACCAGCCCACTCATTCTCAACCACAACCAATCAGAGGCAACCCTCCACATCTTCGGAGGCATCTCCTTACAGTGAGCTGAGCTGGGAGGCAGGTGGAAGAGCAATCCCGTGCTTCCGGCTGCCGGGGCAGAGTTGCAATCTTCCCATGAGGCAGATTCCTGAGGATGCGCGTGGCGTCTCTCCTGCTGGAGGACACTCAGGAGGGGCTCATATTTCCCATCAGGCTGGGGCTCTGGAGCCAGGTGCCCAGCGGAAAAGGCGGGAGGGTAGCCAGGCTCTGGGAAGCTGGGGCTGGGTAGGGAGGAGAAGGGCCGCGGCTCGCCAGGCTGAACAGAGGGGCTCCCGGTCAGGGACGGTGGGTACACATCCATAGCCATGGGGCCACAGCCATTCAAGCTGCAGGTGGCGGCACCATTTGCAAAAGACATTTCCGGCTGTGGCTTTGTCCGTTGAGAAGAGAAACGCCATTGATTTGGAGGCATGTCACTGTCTGTGGATGAAGACATTAAGAAGACAGGTTTATGCACTGTTTTCAAAATGGAATTAGCTTAATTTACTTCTAGGTAATACATGCTATTTTTTTAATGTGAAAAAATGTAGAAAAGGTAAAAAAAAATTGCTGTAAGTGTAATATCCAGAGACTACCATTATCGACCTGCAGGTGTACTTCTTTCTAGGATTTGTTTCTGTTCACGTATGCATTGTTTTCACATCCCACATCATTTTTAAGTTTGCTTTTGTGTTATTAAAATATCCCCAAATATCCTCCAAAGCAATGAATAGAGCCAACACCAGGATTTTAAATGTCTGGGCAGTATCCCATCATAAGGCAGGAACATGACCAGCAAACATGGTACTTGGGCAGCTGAGTTATTCCCATTTTTTCAATTATATTAGCAACATTGGGATGGATGCACGTCTCCGTATATACATCTTTGTACTCTCGTCCAACTAGCCCCTTGAGGAAATTTTTCAGAAGTAGAATTACTTGATTAAAGGTGATTTGTTTGTTGCTATTGTGTTTGTTTGTTGCCATTGTTTGGCTTTATTTTATAGCTGGTGTTTGGAATACACTGAATAGGAGGACTCCACAGAATTTTATAAAGGGTTGAACACCCGCCAGCGCCACACAAGTCTAGGCGTTGAAACTCCATTTTCAAGAGGGGTCTGGGGTATGGGGCTGTTAAGACGCTGGACCAAGTTAGCAGAGTAGATGAGCCAAGGAAGGATCTGAGCTGGAGTGATCATCAGTAGCGAGGGAAGTGGTTGCTGGGATCTCTTCCTGCAAAAGCAAAATGCTCAGTGCCAAGTGGTGACTCAGTTTCTTCCTTCAGAGTTCTTGTGGACTAGCTGGTGGTGATGAGTCTCCTTTGGTTTCACAGACACTATTCAAATTGTGCCTATAACAGCAGCTGAATTGGAGTTGTCAGAGAGTCTAGGGCAGCTCATGACGTGGATGGATGTTTTCCCCCTTATTAACACCCACTCAGGCAAGAGAGGAGGAGGGGGAGAGCTCTGGCATATGGTGCCTAAAGCCTGGAGCCATTCATCTATCCAAGGTAATGAAGAGGGAAGCGGGTGTGGAGACAAGGGAAGATTGGAGGGCTGGAGAGGCTGTCTGGTCCCCTTCCCCTCATGCGTGCCTCCCAGCTCTCCCCAGTGTTCCATTTGCCTGCCGAGGTCTGCCCAGTGATACTGGAGAGCCCCCACCCACCACCAGAGCTTTTCATGTGATACAGATGATAAGACCAAGAGAAGCCCGAAGACACGGCACAGATGTGCTGCTCAAATCTTCACATTGTCCACAACCAACAACGGACAACGGTTGGCCTCTTTGTGAAGCCAAGGGCAAGGAAACATCTATCAAGATTTGCTCCTGGGGATGAATGCTATTTTTGAAAACTGATATCTGCGGGCTGGTAGCAGTTCCGGGCTCTGTGTCGCACAAATAGAGTGATTAAGCTGACTTAGTCTAATCACTGTCCGTGCTTCATATTGAATGAGGGTACTGCATGCCCTAAGCACAAATCGGAAACAATGAGTAGCCTCTGACAACTGGGCAGTTTCCATCTAAACTGGCCTTACAGATCTCACACATCGGACCTAGGTTTTGAACGCTTGAAATGTGGAAGGCAGGGCACCCCTGCGTGTTTTGCATATTTTTTTAACTGCTTCCCTTTCAGGATTCTCTGCCAGAGATGTTAAGGGGAGTGGGTGCTGTGCTACTGTCCTAGGTCCCATTGGGCCACTAAGTGTGCCAGAGCAGTCTGGATGGGAGTAGATGGGGAGGGACAGAGTGTCCCAGTCCTGAATTCACAGCAACCCAATAGTAGGTCTTGAGTGGCCTGGGACAGCCACCTTTCCAGAGCAGGCTGGGGTGTGGGTGTCCCATGGCGTGGAGATTGTGGATTTGGGTGGGCAAACTGCTCCAGCATTTACGCCCACCAACCCTGGGAACCAGTGAAGGTGCCTTGAACGGTAGCCTGGACAGGCTTAAGACTGCTGCAGCTAGAAGTGGCCCTGGTGACACCTCCTTACTCAAGCTCCCCCTCTGAGTTACCTCTGGAGATGAGAGGGAGCCCCAGGGAAAACTGCTGCCTTTTCAAGCCCCAGCCTACACAAACGAACGGAGAGCCGGCAAGGAACACTTCCGGGACACCTAGGGAAGACTGGATTTTTCTTACTCTTTTTTTCTTTCCTTCAGATGTGAGTCAATACCAGGCAGTGTTAATGAAATGTTAACCAACCCATATCTTTTGATGTCTTAAAGTGGAGCTGGCTTTAGTCTTTTTTTCCAATTGAAGTTTAGTTGACTTACAGTATTATTTTAGTTTCAGGTGTACAACATAGTGACTCATTATTTTTAGAGATGGCATACTCCATACAAAGTGATCATAAAATATTGACTATATTCCCTGTGCTGTACATTACATCCTTGTAACGCACTTATTTTGTACCTAGTAGCTTGTACCTCGTAATCCCTTTTCCTTATTTTGCCCCTCCCCCTCCCCCCCGGCTGGATTTTTCTTTCAAGTAGGAACACACAAGGCTTCCATCCCACATACCCCACCTCTGGGCATCTAGACTGTGCCTTAGTCCCATCCATGCCTCTAGAGTTCCTGAGGTCCCTGGTCCTAAGACCAGGTCCTGTTCAGACAGCAAGAGCCCCCCACCCCATTTCCCACCCTGCCCCTGCAGGCTATCCCCCTGTCTCCAAAGCAGAGAAACCCAGAGACTGCCTCCATGCCCACCTACAGACATTTCTTCGAGCCCCCAAACCTTCTAGAAAGCACCTCCAGGCATCGAAGAGTCTGCTTCCACCCCAGAGGACCCTCCTCTCCACTCTATCCTTGCATGTTGGCCCTGCCTCCCTGTTTCAGACTAGTTTCTGGACACAGATTCAAATGTCACCCCGTTAGAGAGGCTCTCCCTGAACTGTCCATCTGAAGTTTGTTAGCTCCTGTCTCTGACCCTGCCCCGCTCACTTCCTTCTCAGCAGTAATCATATCCCGTGCTTCCCACCCGCCTGCCTTCCCTCACTGTTGGTCAGCCCTACTGGCCACTAGGCTTTGAGAGGACTGAGATCACTTCTCCTTTATTCACCATCACATCCTCAGAGACTTGCACTGTGCCTGGCACAGAGCAGGCCCCGACTAAACATGATTGTCACGAAGGTGCACAACACAGGCATGTGCACAAACACACATGCACACACAAACATGCACACCCCTCTCCCCAAATCCTTCTGCATGGAGGAGAGCACGCAGGGTGGGTAAGACGCTTTGAAGTCAGGCAGGCTGGGAGTCCAGTCCCAGCTCTGCCGCTCCCTAGTAGGGTGACACCGAGCACGTGCCCTTCCACCCTGGAGCCTGTCGGGGCTGTGGTGAGGCCAAATGGGACAATCCACGACAAGGGCATGGCACTGTGCCCGGGACCTGATGGGCACTCAGATGGTGATAACCGTTGCTGTCATTACTGTTATTAACTATCAGTTGGGTTTAGAAACCCGGCGTAGGCTCACACAGGTTTCTTTCCTGGTTTGCGACACTCCACGTAATCAATCAGGAAAAAGCAAGATGGTCACGTCTGAGGCCTGAGAGGCCTCCCTGCCCTGAGTCACCGAGTGCCACAGAGGGGAGGGGAGAGAAAAACAGCCCAAGAGCATGGGAGGCAGTGGCAGCAGAGACTCAGGGCTGATGTGGCGGACGGAATAGACGGTGGCTATAAAGGAGAGATTGCAGAAGGCTTTGCTTGGTGTGTCCATTCCCAGAAATCACCCGTCAGAGGTGGGCGGAACGACTGCATACCTGGAAGAGCTTTTGTTTAGTGAGCGCTTACTCTGGGCCGGGCTCTCTGTTTAGCATTCAGCAGGCATGATCTCATAGCAGCCTGGTGCTTCACCAGCTTTGCCTCCCCATTATTTTATAAGAATCCAGCCGGGCTGGAGGGATGGCAGAGCGGCATAACACTTCTGGGAACAATCTGTCGTTTATAGACTGAAACCCTAGAATTTGAGAGTATGCTTTGATCCAGCCAGTCCACTTACAACGATTTATTTTAAGGCTATCATCAATGATGTGTGCCAAGGCTGAGCGACAAGGATAGTCAGTGGGACATTTACAATAGAGGGAAAGATTGGCAACAACCCAAATGTCCAAAAATTCTCTCTGCCCTCTCTGTCTCCACCTTTAATACAAATCCTGCTTTCTGATGAAGCTGAAACCAAGAGCCGTCTGAATGCATGCCCCTATCTTGCACCACAAAGGTCCCAGCTTTGGCCTGCCTGATCTGCACCCACCGACTCCCCCCTCTCTGCTGTCTTGGCTGCTGCTACTGGTCTCTGATTCATTCACTCCAGAAACAAAGAGGAGATTCTTGGTATTAGCAGAGATTGAAAAATCATGGGACACAGAGGGGCAGCTTATGCAATACAGTCCCCCTCGCCTCCATCAGTCACCTGCATGGAGTACCTTGTCTTTGCCGACTACCTGGGTTCCCTTTCCCAACTGGAAGTGGAGAGGAAATACAGAACATGTGCTTGTGTTCTGAAAGTGGCTAAGAGCTCTGTATCGAGATTCAAATGCTCTGGTTGTGAACAGCTGCCCCTTAAGAGCTGTGGGATCTTGGACAAGTCATTTGCCTCTCTGAGCCTCACTTTCGGCATGGTGAGAGTTAACCAGTAGGATGGTATCAGGAGCCAATGAGGTAACTAATGTGACAGCCCCCAGCAAAGGGCCCGGCACACAGGAAGCACTCAATAAATGTCACCATTCACCCTCTGGCTGGGATGTTGTCAGGGTCCACAAAGGCAGTCAGGACACCAACTCTGGAGTCTGACTGACCTGGGTTTCAGTCTCTATCAATCACTGGCCTGTGTGACCCATCCCATCACTAACCCTCTCTGGGCTACAGTTTCCTTTTTCTAAAATGAAGATATTCACACCCACTCTAAAGCAGTTTGTGAAGCGCAACACACACGCACAGGTCTAAGTGTGCAGCTGGGGGATTCTCCCGAACTGGGTGATGAGCACCAGATCAAGGAACAGAGTATGACGGCCACTCCAGGAGCTAACCCCCACCCTGGTCCCCCTCCAGTCAATAAACTCCCCCCAAATAAACCCCTCCAAATGTACCCAGTTCCCTGTCTCCTAATATCATAGATTCTGTTTACCCAGCTTTGACCTTTACTCATCGCAGATTTTGAGGACTGAAGTGAATGCAGTAATTATAGCACAGTGTCTGGCCCCCGGTGGGGCTCACCATATGTTAATGTAGAGTCCTCTCCCTTGTTAGAAAGGAAGATGTGATGTTGTCGGGGTTCACAAGGACCCTAAACAACTCGCATGACTATATCTCATCTAGATAGTCACAATAAAAAGAAACCTAAGACATGGAAGCACCATCCACCAACAGATGAATGGATAAAGATATGGTGTATATACACAATGGAATACTACTCAGCCATAAAAAGGAAATAATTCCATTTGCAGCAATGTGGGTGGACCCAGAAATTATTACACTAAGTGAAGTAAGTCAGACAGAGAAAGATAAATGTATCACTTATATGTGGAATCTAAAAAATGACACAAAAATGGACTCACAGACATAGAAAACAAACTTACGGTTACCAAAGGGGGAAAAGGGTGGGAGGGATAAATTAGGAGTTTGGGATAAGCAGATATAAACTACTACATATAAAATAGATGCACAAGGTCCTACTGTACAGCACAGAGAACTGTATTCAATACCTTGCAATAACCTATAATGGAAAAGAATCTGAAAAAGAATAGATATATAAACGTATATGTAAAACTGACTCACTGCTATACACCTGAAACTAATAGAACATTGCAAATCAACTACACTTCAATTTAAAAAATTTTTTTAAATAATAAAGAAAGAAACCCAGCATTTCTTCCCCACCTCCACTGGCTTATTGAGGAGGGGAGAGAAGGAGGTGGGGCCCTGTAAGACGGGCTATAAAAGACCGAGGGCTCAGGTCTACACCGTCACCTTCTCTCAGCAGCCCTTGAGAGATGTCGCCAGGCCTGGGGCTGGCCTCGCGGCTGGGACAGGAACACTATGGGGTGGGCTGTACACCAGCACCATGCCCTGCCCATTGCCTCCCCTAGAAATGCTAACAAATGAAGCTTCTCAGGTTACCTGCTCTGAAATCCCCAATGTCCTTTTAACAGGCAGATAATTCAAAGATACTTTCAGCTTGTGTTTTCTTTTCTACAAGTAAGGCCAGTATAAATTATACAGAAGTAAATAAAAAAAATAACTGATTTGGGAGAAGCAGCCAGGAAATTCGATGGCATTTCCTAGCCACACGGGTCTCCGTGTTTGGACTTGGCGTATCTGGCCTGACACAGCTCCCTCAGAATGGGGGCCAGTGGGTGATGGGAGCCCATGAATGGCAGCCTGTTCTCGGCGTGGCTTCGCTGGGGCCTAGCTAGGGCCAGGCGGCCTGGGGCCAGCCTGCAGGGGTTGAGAGGGCACGAATGGCCAGTAATGAAGGGCCACTTTATGGATTTCCCACCATTTTCGAAGCTGCGTGTTTCTCATTTAACACCTCCAGTGAGAACCCCTGGGGGCCTGTCTTCTCTCAGGGGACCCTCCCCAGAGGCAGCAGAGCACAGGAGAAACTTGACCCCTAACTGTGATAAGAGAGGCCTTGAGGAAGACAAGCTCTCTCTTTCATTTGTTCCATCAGCTGGACAAACATACACCACACTCTGCGAGGGGAACAACAGCTTCACAGTCAAGGGATCTGTGAGACTCTCGCAGAGAAAATGCAACAACCACGAAGGCAGGTGGAGAAGAAAGCCAGCCACCTCTCTGCCTGGCCGGGGAAGACTGGCTTGGGCAAGAAACAAGGCCACGTCCGCGTCCCGTCGGTGGGCAGGGGCTTCCCAGAACACAGAGCGAAGTCAGAGGTCCTAAGAAACAGGGCAGCGGCCACTGAGCAAGGAGACGTCTCTGGACCACTTGGAGGCTGATAAAAGGGGCCCAATGCTTTGTGAGCCTGAGGTCTTTTGTTGTTGTTGTTTAGTTTTCTTTTTAATTCTTACTTTTTATTGACGTGTAGTATATTCACAGTGTTACTTTCATGTGTGCAGAACCTGAGGGCTGGAAGGCAGGCCCTGTCTCCATGCTAGCCATTCAAGAAACACATGTCAAGCTTTCCTACCAGCACCACCAAATAGCCACCACCCACATGGCATTTGCCATGTGCCACTTGACATGTGTCATCGCACTGATTCCTGGATAGTTGAATAATACCCAGTTTTACAGCTGAGGAAACGGGGCCCCCGGGAGATGAGTGATGTGCCCTGAGACCACATGGTTTATCAATGACGGGAGCTGGTGGGCCCCAGGCTGCCTGACTAAATCCATACAGCGAATGATGCTCTTTCTCTACCATGACTCCCTCAGTGATGGACAGCAAGACCTCGTGATCCAAATCACAATTTCATCCATTCAAGCAATATTTCTTGAGCACCTTTCATGTGTCGGACATTGGGCTGTGTCCTTGGAAACCAGCAGTTAACAGACTGAGTCTGCTGCTACAGAATTCAGAGTCCAGGGGGCAGGAAATGAGAAGGAAACACATAAATATAGAACATGCCCCGTGGTGACAAATGCTGAGAAGAAATAATGTTCTGAAGAAATGTCTGAAGAGATGACATTCAGATGGATACTTGAATGAAGAGGAAGTCATGCTTATCTGGGGAAAGAGCATTTCAGGAAGCAGGGAGAGGAAGTGCAAAGGGCCTGAGGCAGGATCGTACTTGGCATGTTCTCCAACTAACAAGGAGGCTAGACTGGAATGAGTGAGGTGGGAAGTGGTAGGATTTGAGATGAGAAAGATACCAGGGGCCCAGATGAGGCAGGGCTCCATCCAAGACTTTGCATTGATTCCAAGTGAGATACAAAGCTACTGGAGAGTTTAACAGGAAAGTGATATCATCTGATGACTTTCATTTTAATGATATTATTCCGACTGCTACCTTGAGAACAGACTGAAGGGGAGCAGGGGCAGAAGCAGGGAGACCAATGAGGAGGCAACTGCAAAAACCCAGTGGGGAGATGATGGCCTCTCAGACCAAGGAGAGGGCAGTGGACAAGAGAAATGATCAGAGCTTGGATATATTCTGAAGGTAGAACTTATAGAATTGTTCAAAGGATTGGATGTGGGGTATGAGATGGAGAGGAGTTAAATGTGACTCCAATCAAAGGAGGCAGCTGCCTATTACTGAGATGGAGAGACTAGGGATGGAGCAGGGTGAGGGGAGATTAACAGCTCAGCTTGAGACCTGTTTTGTTTAAGATTCCTATTAGATATGTGAAGTGAAGGTATCGAGTAGGCAGCTACCTAGACAGGTCTGAAACCCGGTCCCGGCTGGAGACACATTTGGGATCGATCAGCACATAGGTGGTATTTAAGACCAAGAGACTGGAAAAGATCCCATAGGGACCACGTGTAGAGAGAGAAGTTGTCTGAGACTGGAGTCCTGGGGCCCTCAGGTGTTTAAGGAATTGAAGAGTTGAAGAGAAGGGGATATCTAGCCAAAGAGACTGAGAAGGAGTGGCAGGGAAGAAACCAGGAGGGAAACTGGGACAGTGTGTGCGATCTTAAGGAATCTAAGTGAAGGAGGTATTTCCAAGAGGAGGTAGCCAGCGGCTGCAGATAGTGTCAGGAGGTCAGATGAGATGGGGACAGAGAAGGACCATTTGATTTGGAAAGTAGAGGTCCCTGGCTGGCCTGGAGAAGAGAGGTTTCCAGCAGCGATGAGGACAAACAGCTGAGTGGACTGAATGCAGGAGAGCAGGAGAGGAGAGGGCAGAGTGTGTGCACGGACACCAGGTTTGAGTCTTGCTTCAAAACGAAGCTGAGCAATGGGACAATAAGCCAAGAGCTGGTTTGATCTCAGGTTGGGTTCAGCAGGCAAGCAGGATGCAGGGCCTGAGGGAGTATGAGCTGCTGGTGCTGACAAGGGAGTGACTGATGAATCCAAGCCAGTGGGTTTCGAACTCACTCAGAGTGGGTGGACGACTTGCCTCTGCATGAAGAACCCGGGGTTTTGACCCTCCCGAGGAGCCAGTTAGATCCTCTGAGTCCCACATATCACATGTATTGGCTCTTAACACATGTCAGTTCCCCAAATTCCTGCTTCTGCCCTGAAGTACTCAGCACACTCTTCAACAGCACCTCCCTACTCTGCACCCAGCCCCTTATGCCAGGTGTTTCCTTTAGTACCTACGGTGACTATACCCACTTCCACACGTTTCCGCAACTCCCAAGAGTCTCTGAGAAAAGTGCATCACCTGATGGAAAAGTTATTTCTAGGAGACAAGTAAATTCTGAAAAGTTATATGAGATAATACACCAACTCCCCGTCCAGATCCAAAGAGTCTGGCGAGCCAGGGTGATGGCGTCTGAAAACAGGTGAGCTCTTCACCCAGAGGCAGAGGCTCCACCTGGAGGCACGTCCCTCTTCCAATGGGAGCAAGGTACTCAGCACAGGAGCTTGGCAACCGTCAGAAAGAGTTCTTTAAATTGACTAGACCCTAGTCTATTTGCACATTTCAAAAAGGTGACAAGAAAAAATAAATATAACAGCATGACTGAATCTATAAAAGTGAATCCAGCCTGGATTATATTTGTTTTTATACCAGTATCGTCACAGAATGTCCTGGTCTGTATTTTTATGGAGGAAGGGGACCCGTGGAGGCAATGTCTATAACGTCTAGGGGCCAGGAAAGTCATATCACAGTCCTTGCTGTCTCCAGACCTGGATATTTTGATGAGCAGCTTTTGACATAGCTCTCTTGAAATAATTGCTTTGAAATCAAAGAATGCTTTTTTTTTTTTAAAAAATTACCCAATAGTGTGTGTAATAGACGCCCCTGATGCTGTTACAAGAGGGGAGATGGGGAGAAGGATGCAGCGAGAAGAGAGACTTCTGCCTCTGGCCCCACCCCTGCTCCCCAGATCCCCCACTACTCACTGAGAGGAGGCTGGGTGTACCTATAGGGGACAGGTGTGCTCTTACGGGTCATTGGGTGCTCCTGCCCTGTCAGGCCAATAAGTAATTGTAGCAGCAGCAGCAGCAGTAGTAGTAATAATAATAATAATAGCAGTAATAGTGATAATGGTGTTAATAGTGAGCAGTTGTGGTGCTCTTATTGGACAGAGTAATGAACCCAGCATTGAACACAATCAAGGACATAATGAAAGAGGTAAACCAATTTGACTGAACAATGTCCATTGTCACACAGTAAACCTCTGAGAAAATGGTGTGGCTTCTCACTAGACAGTGTGACGTGCCTTCAGCAAATACACACACGTCTAAGAGCATCGAGGGTATCAGAACTGGTCTTTCGGGGACAGCTGGATAGGGAATTCCAGCCCCTCCCTCCCACGTGCTCACCATTCCTCAGGATCACGTCTTCACTCTGGCTCGAAGGGCTCAGGCCCCGGGGGCTCTTGACATTGCTCAGAGCTCTGGAGAAGTGTTCATCCACGACGCTGCTAATGTCCCCTTGGAAATAGGTGAAAAGGACACAGCGGGAATTCCATTCAGTCTTTACAGGACTCTGCATCTGGATGGCGGTCTTCCTCACTTCTTCCATCGTGGCACCAGAGGCAGCTGCGGATCAAATGCAAAATGTCACTGGCACTCTTTTCCCAAGCGGTTTGGTTATGGCTTGGGTGAGCGGCATCCTTGAGGGCAAGCAGTTTGCTCCTAAGGTACAAGCTCTCTGCTTGGGGCCCAGGGAGCCACCCAGGTCCCGAGCAGTGTTCAGGAAATAAGACAGAGCTCTACAAAGTGCTGAAGGGGCCTGCTTTACAAATGAGAAAAATTGTCTGAGAACATGATTAGAGGAGCATCAGGAAGTGAAAAAAAAAAAAAAAAAAAAGACACTGAGGCCAAGGAGTGGAGTCACCTGCCCTCTGAGGAAGTGTTTGCCCCTACCCTCCACCCCACACCCTCTGCCCAGAACTCTGTGTAGACACCCGCCCCCGGACAAGGGCACAAGTGCCCCATAGAGCTTGGCTAAGCAATCCAGTGGGTATTGACAATTTCTGGTTCCCTAATAAGCACTGCCTTCCACCCCGGCCACTTCCATGCAAGAGCATCAAACACATCGAAATCCTCCCACTACCCCTAACGCCATACGTTGGGGTCCTGAACCCACCCCACCCCATCTTAGAAACCGGCAATTACAAACAATACCAGTCCTAAGGTCTCCAGACAGATATATTCTGAACCAAATGTAGATAACACTTTTCACACTAATATTTTGTGGCAACTTTAGGGAAAAGCACCTGAAAGATGGTCAGATTGTTAGCTCTGTTCACCACGCTTCCTCTGTGCCTAGAAAAGTGCCTGCGATCTAGCTCAATATTGAGCAAATGCCCAACAGGCATTTGCTGCCTTAAACTTGGCCTCCATCATTGGATTGTATTCACGAGCTTCCTGAGGGCAAAGGCTGTCCTTTTGCCCCCGGCTGGGACGTGGCACACAGTCGGCACTGGAGACAGGCTGTGGCCTTCCTTTACTAAGGAAGTAACCAGTCTGGATGTTTCGTTACCTGTGGCCATCCAATCTGGCTTGCCCTGTGCTCTGGTGTAAATCTATTCATTCCGTTTCCCTTTCTAGTCTCTGAGATCCCTGAGGATGGGGGCCATTTCTTATTCATTTCTTTATTCCCAGCACCTAATAGTAAGTAAACAGTGGCTGAATGACAGAATGCCATTTCATGCAGAGAATGCACCATCAAAGAAATCCCACCGATTAGGAGTCAGAGGATCTGGGTGTTTCCTTGGCTGGCTGTGTGCCTTTGGGGGAATCACATGGCCTCTCTGGGCTTCAGATTCCGCTAGGGTAAAATGAAGAGGTTGGGGGAGATGAATTCTACAGCTTATTCTTTTAGGGGTCTACTGGAAGTGTCAATTAGACTATGATGGAGACATAAGGAGGGAATCTGGCAGTGAGCAGGGGACCCATATGTCGAAGTTCTCCTTTCAGAATCCTTTTAGCCCCAGTCACAGCTGGATTCTGTTGTTGGCAGGAGTTTTTGATTAAGCACGTCAATCTGTTTCCCTTGGGGTAACAGCTACACTAAGCATCACTAGGCACCACCTGAAAAATGAATCCACTGTTCCCTTATTTCAAAAAACATGGCAACAACCACTTTGAAAAACTGTTTGGCAGTTTCTTATAAAGTTAAACGTGTGCTTACCATATGAGCCAGCAATCCCACTTCTAGGTACACAGAACCAAGAGAAACGAAAACATATGTCTGCATAAAGACTCCTACGTGAGAGTTCATAGCGGCTTTATTTATAATAGCCAAAAAGTGGAAACACAAATGTCCATCACCAGGAGAATAAATAAACTAGCTGTGACATTTTCATACAATGGAATGTTCTTCAGCAATAAAGAGCAACAGGCTACTAATCCACCCAGCAACATGAATGAATCACAAAAACATTAAGCTGAGTGAAAAAAGCCAGACCACATATTATATGATTCCTCTTACATGAAACAGACACACAAAAAATCTATGGTGATAAAAGTCTGAGCAGCGGTTGCCTGTGGGGTGGAGCTTGGGGAGGGGCATGCAGGAATTCTCAGGGATGCTGGAAATGTCTTAACATCCTGACGAAGGTGAAGGTTACATATGGGTGTATACATTCGTCAGAACTCATCCAATTGTATACTTAAGATCTGTGCATTTCACTGAAGGTAAATTATTTCTCAGTGGAAAAACACATGATCTATTCAGGTACTTGGACTTGTAGAAATAAAGCAAAGGAATAATCCTTGAGCATGTTATGGGATAAGTCAAAGTACTGTAGGATCTCACTGACACGTGGAATTTTCAAGAACCAAACTGGTAAAAATAGAGAATAAAATGGTGGTTCCCGGAGTGGGTGGGGGGACAAGACAAATGTTTAAGAGAACAAGCGTGGGGTGTGGGTATAGCTCAGTGGTACAGCGCGTGCTTAGCAGGCATGAATGAGGTCCTGAGTTCAATCCCCAGTACCTCCATTTAAAAAAAAAAAAAGAGCAAGAGAACAAATGTGCAACAAGTAGTGAACAAGCCCTAGAGATGTAATGAACAGTGCAGTGAATACAGACAACAAATTTATATTATAATCATCAAACTTGCTAAAAAATGAGAACTTAATTGTTTCAATCTCTAAAAACCAAAGATAACTATGCATCTTGGTGGAGGTGTTAATTATCGCTGCAATGGCATCCACATTATGCTATATAAATGTATCCAATTAACATGTCGTACACCTGAAAGCTACATAATGTTTTATGTCAAATATATTTTTTAAAAACCAAAATAAAGAAACAAAGTGACGGTGTTATGAATTATAAAGTAATTATAAAATGTGGAGGCGGCAGTTTTTCTAAAGCTGCAGTTTACAGAATTACCTATTCTGTGCCAGAAGTTCTACATATTTTCTCCACTCTTTACTGCCCTCAAAGTAGGTCTTAGTATCCCCATTGTAGAGACGAGCAAATTCAGGCTTAGAGAAGGGAAATCAAGTGCCCAGGCCACACAGCTCGGGGGTGGCAGAGCCGGGGTTTGAACCCAGGTCCCTTGGCTTCAATATCCTTTTGTCAGCATCCCTTTCTATCTAAAGACTAAGGTCCCTTCCCTTCCATGGACTCTGGCCAGGACCCTAGACAAGGGAGTGCAGGCAGGCCGTCCGCGTGCTCTCTCCGGCTTCTCCTGGAAGCTGTCACCTGCAAGCGCTGCTTAGCACCTCTGTGGGCTTTGCCCTCTTACTCTCTTCCCGGTGGCCACTGCTCTAGGCTCAGGCTTAACACAGCCTGCAGTCTATCCTTGCTGTCTCCCTGGAGCCATGAGAAGCGGCCGGCCAGACCCTTGGGACACATGAAGCACGTTCCTCACCCCATCAGGCAGAGATCACGGAGCCCATAGGCCCACCGGCCGCAGCCAGGAAAGCACAGAGATAAAGTCAGAGCCGTGTCTCAGCCCCTCACGTCAGGGGCCTCAGACATTACACAACTGCGGATCCAGAATAAACCCCAAGTCCTTCCTCTACTGCTCGCCAAACACACAGACACAGACTCAACAGAAAGCCATGGGTTACGTCTCCGGACTCAGCTCACAATCAGCTCTCCCTGCTGTCCTCAGACCTCAGTGAAGAAAGAGGATCTGTGTTTCAGGGTGATTCCAAGTCTGAGAACTGTTAGCCGGTTTCATCCTTTGCAGAAATGCATCCCACTGCACCACTACAGAAACCGGAGCAGTTTCTTCCCCACCTGAGCCCTCTGTGAGGGGGCTCTTTATTCAGGGGTGAATTGGCGGGTTGGGTCCAGCTTAGAACGGGGTGCTGCAAAGCTGGAACTGGGGGGAGATCAACGAGGCGGAAGGAAGGCGGGGGGTTTTCCTAGAGAAGGTGTTTCTGTACCAGCGCCCGGCTCTGTAGGAAAAGCCACTTGCAGATAAAACCTCAGGGCCAAGCTTTGCCCAGCTGTGAGGTTCGAACAGCATAATGACAAAAGGACATTCTAGCTTGTAATTTCTCCAACGCATAAAATGTAAAGACATCAAGCAGACCTCAAAATGCTGCCCAGTCTTCTGCACAAATATCTTAACACGGAATCCAATACCAGTGGTTCGGCCTCAACTCTACCAGTCTGCCCACCTGGACACGTTTACCATCCTTCTGCGAAATGGTACCCAGCACCCTGAGGGTAGCGTGGGGAGTCAGAGAGGTTGTCACAATGATCACTTGGAACAAAAACCCCAAAGGGACAATATTGTATCTCATTGAGCAAAGCATGTGATGCCCCCTACTAACCCCCTCCACCGCCCCAATTCCTTCCCAGTTGAATTTCCATCCCTTCTGCCTCCCCCAGAGTCCCCAACTCTCTTACCTTAATTCTCGACCATCGGCTGAGACAGAACAAGATGCTATGGCTGGGCAAAGTTGCGTTTTGATGGCTGGAGCTGCCTGGCCCACTTTAGAGCAGTGCGGGCCCAAGCAGGGCCTGGCGATTTTGTGCCCTCCCCTCGCAACTTTCTACCCCTCTAGCTGAGCATATACAAGGCATTTCCTGCTAGCTATCTATTAAGAATGCAGAAAATGTACTCCAACAAGTCAATCGGGTTGGGCACCTGCAGGAATGAGGAAAGTAGGTAGTTCTTTTTTATTTCTTTCTTTTTGCATTAAAAAAAAGCACTTAGAGATATTGTCTCAAAGTGGGCGGCCGATTGTTTGCCCGGAAACCACACACAGAGTAGTAACATCCAAAGCGTCAGTCGTCAGTCGTGGGGCTGGGATCAAACGGATGTGAATTTCAGTCCCGGGAACTGAGAAAATCAGTTTGGCTTGTCACTCATGTCTTCCTCTCTCCCTGTGGGAAGAGAAGGGGAGCTCAGCCCCCTAGGATTCTGGACTTTTTGCAACTTCCATGGGCCCCAGAGGGATTGAGGACTTCTTTGAACCTGCAATAGATGAAGCAGTTCAGGGACTCCAGCTGGTGATTTGGCGCCAAGGAGTCCCAATCCTCATTTTGAAAAATCTTCAAGGGGGTAAGAGGTGGGGTGGAATAACTCAGTGGTAGAGTGCATGCACGCATGCACAAGGTCCTGTGTTCAATCCCCAGCACCTCCATTTAAAAAAAAAAAGAAAGGAAGAAAAGAAACAAGAAAAATCTTAAATATGTCTTCAGTAAGTGGCACCATCATTCAGACCCCAAGCCCTGGAGCCGTTTGCTCCTTCCATTCTCTATTTCAACCATACCAATTTAACAGATATTTAAACACAAATGACTAGGTACCAGGCGCTCTTCTGGGAGTTCTGCTCCATAGTGAACAAAACAGATCAAATCCTTGCTGTCATAGAATAAATACATACATGACATATGACATGTGTACATTACATGTACTTGTCACATGGCAATAAGTACCACAGAGAAATTCATTAAGAAAATGAAGCAGGGAAAGGGAATAGGAAGTGTCTCATTTATACAGGGCGTTCATGAAACAATTTTCTGATAAGGTGACATTCGAGCAGAACCCTGAAGGGAAAACCTGCTCTCCTGCTCTCTGGGGGAACATCTAATACAAAAGGTGGCATCATGCTGGGCTGGCCATTCACAGAAGGACGAGGGGGCGGGCGTGGCCGGGGAGCCGGGAGTGAGGAGAGCCGGGGCCATGCTTAGACTGGGGGCTTTTCCTCTAAGTGAGAAGGAAATCCGTTGGAGAGGTGGGAGGAAACCATCAACAAATCTTGAGACGCAAATCCTTCCAAACGCATTCCAATCCTACTTTTCTTGACACTCACTGCCCCCTTGCTCACCCACATCCAAATCCCCATCATTTCTCCCCAGAACCACTGTCAGAGCCTTCTAACTGACTCAGTGCTTCCACTCTTCCCCCTTTCTAATCCTTCACCCCAGGACAGCCACAGCGAGCATTTGAGAACATGCACAGAATCCTGTCAGTCCTTGTTGTGAACGAAAAATACTGCAAACTGTATCAGTAAAGAATGCTGAAGCCATCAAGTCATCAGCGGCTGCCGCCACCCCCCCGAGTGAAGACAAGCCTGCAGCCCAGCCTCTGCAGCCACTCTTAATGGTGCACTCTGAGGGGACTCAGAATAAGAAAGGACAAGATATGGCCCTAGATAGCTAGGTGCTTGTCAAAGGAATGAATTCAATGAGCCCAAATGTTTGCTTCCTCCCATACATAGAAAAGCACTAAATTCTTTAACTTGAGATGCCTGGTTTTCTTCAGTTAACAAGTAATCTTTTAATGTTCCAACTACCTGGTCTTTGTTGTAAAGCTCCTCCTATATATCCTAGCTCCTCCCCTGCCTCTTCAGAGCAGTCCGTCAGAGTGATCTGGGAGGCTGTCATCCTGGGCTCGAAGGGGTTCAAGTCTTCAGAAATGTCCGCCAAATAAAACTTAACTCTCAACTTTTAGGCTGTGCATTTATTTCAGTCGACATTGTTTAAGAGCTTCTAGTGGCATTTCTATCTGTCTTGCGGCCCCGGCCTTGCTCCCTGTCCTGCTCTGTCACCACTGTCCCTGTAGCTCCACTCCAGCCCCACTGACTTCCTGCCTGGTCCTCAAACAGGTTAAACACCCTCTCATCTTCATCCTTGACATTTTCTCTCCCTGTGATATTCATTCCCCAGACTTGCTCTCCCCATCATTTAAACCTCTGTTCAGTTCTTTCCTCCAAGAAGCCCTCCTTAACCATCCTATTCAGATCAGCAGCCTCTCACACTCTCCATCCTATTACCCTGCTTCCTATTTCTTCCAGGCACTTTTCACTTCTTGACATCATTTTGCATATTTATTCATTTATAGTTGGTCACCCCATCTAAAATAATGCCTGGTATATAGTAGAGGCTCAGCAAATATTTGCTGAATGAATGAATGAGTAGTGGGGAAGAGAGAAATTAATTCAAGTATTCACACAAATAAATATACAACCACAATGGTCATCAATAAATATCAGGTCCCAAGAGAGCCTCTGATAAGGGGCCTTGACTTCATCAGGGAAGGCAAGGGAGCCTTCCCTGTGGAAATAACGCTCCAGCTGAGATCTGAGCAGCTGAGAAGGAGTTAACCACACAAAGAGGGGAGGGATGACTGTTCCAAGCAGAGCAAACAGCACGTGCAGAAGCCTTATGGCGGGAGGGGCCTGGCAAATACGAGCAACAGGAAAAAAGAAATGTAGACAGAGGGAGAAAGTGTACACGGTGAGCTGGAAAGGTTAGCGTGGCCAGAGCAAGTAGGGCTTTGCGGGCCATACTGAGGAATTTTTGTCTTCTTCCTAAGAATAATAATGAGCTGTTAAATGGTTTTCCGGAGATACGTGCTGAGGAGAGTGGGGAAGAGGAGCGGGTGGGAAGTGACCTAATCAGATAGGCGTTTGGAAAACATCGGTCTGACTGCAGTGTAGACACAGGATGGAGGGAGCACGTGGACGTGAATTGAGCAGTTAGAGGGCGGTTCCCATAGTCTAGGGGAGAGGATGGGAGCTGCATCTGGAGGTTGAGGGGAGAAGAGAGAGAAGTGGGTGGATTCAAGATGTATTTAGAAAATATATCGACAAATTTGATACTGAATTGGCTCTAGGGAATGCGGGGTACCCAGGATAACTCCTAGGTTTGGGGGTTGCATAACTTGACTGATTAGTGTGCCTGTCACTATGGAACATTGTAAGCGTGTCTTTTTTAGGAGAGAAAATAAAGGTTTCTGTTTGAACGCGTTGATTCCGAGGCATCTTTGAGCTAAGGAGGAATGACAGTAACCAGGAGGGAGAGAGGTTTGAGTCGGAGGTATAAATTGGGAGGCTGATCTTATATAGATGCCCACTGGAGCCTTGGGCTGTAACTCACCCAGGAAGAGCAGAGAGTGAGACACAAAGAAGAACTGAGCCACTTTAAAAATAAGGAATAGAACAACCAAGACCTGCTTGTGTAACCACAACACTTACTGGCCTGGTGGAAGCCATGAGCCAGCAAACATTACTGAGAGGGAACGGCCAAGTAGGCAGGATCAGTAAACATCAGGAGAGGCTCAGGATCCTACAGCCCAAAGAAGGGCATGTTTCAAGGAGGTCAAATCCATCACCTGGGTCAAATGCTACTGGGATGTGGGAGGATCTGATGCCCAAAAAGTTTCTGTTGGATTTAGTAGCCTGGAAGTCATAAGTGGCTTTAGTGAGAGCTGTTTGCTGGAGTGATGAGGCCAGAGGCAGACTCCAGTGGGATGGGAGAAGAGGAAAGTTCAGACAATGTGAAGAAAACTTTGCAGGAGTTTAGAGGTGAAAGAGAGTGGAAAGACGCAGCCGAAGCTGGGAGTGGGAGGATGAGGGGTTGAATGACTTTGTTGTTCCTTTTTCTTGAAGGGATAGATTTCCATATGATTAAAGGCCAATGGAAAGGATCCAGTTCAGAGCAAGAGAATGAATACACTACAGAAAGAAGGTATTGTTAACAATCTAAAATATCAGAGAAAACAGGAGAGGATGGGATTAAAGTCTAGTAGCAGAATGGGCTTTAAATACAAGGAGGGACTGTTCTGTTGTAAGGGGAGGAAAGAGGTCCAGAATGGTCACAGACATACATAGTGTGTGACCTCGGCACCAGCGGTAGATGCTCATTTACTTATTTTCAGTGGTAGGAGAACTGGACTCAGAGGCAAGAGATCTTGACTTTTGTATAGGATCTTCCCCTAAATAGATTCACAGCCTTGGGCAAGTTATTTCTCATTTCTTTGCCCAGTTTTAAAGGGGGAGTGGTCTTTTAGATGATCTCTAAGGTTTCCTACAGCTCTGCTTCTTCTAAGTAAATCAAGAGAATGTGAAATTCAAAATGTTAGAAAATTAACAACCTGGAATGTCTATTTTTATTGTTTTCAAATGCAGTGCTCACTTCCAGTTCAAGCTGATGGACGTAGCCAATGTATTTAATCTCATCTTCCCCCTCAAATCCCACTAAAATGCCCAGAGACATGTATGAATAAGAAGAAAATCCAGAGCAGTACTAGAAAGCCAGAAAAAGCACTTTCAGACCAGAGAAATAGAACAGCTAATGGTTATTCAGGGCTTTCAGTGAACCAGCTACTGCACTGAACAATTTACATGCATTAAACCACTTAATTCTACAAGGTAGGCACTATTATTATCCAATTTTAAACAACGAGTAACCAGAGCCACAGAGAGGTGAAGCACTTGTCCAAGCCGGGCAGTCTGACTCCACTGTATGTGACCTTTCAGAAACAGTATGAAATTTCTGGAGATTATAGTGTGGAATCCACACCCCACTAACACAGGACTAGGAGAAGGATATTGGAGAAATGATTATGAACCTTCCCAACAGAGCCACAGAAAAGCTCAGAACTCGCAGGGGCTGGGGGCTAGCCTGAGTCACAGAACAGAAAGTGGAGAAGTTAGTTATAGGTCTGCCAAAGCAGTGGGACCATTCTCCAGCTCTGTGCGCGTGTCTCGCTGTACTGCTGTCCCTGGCCAGAGCCAGCCAGTGAGAGCAGCTTTCTAAATAAAGTCCTTCGTGTGTACAGAGAGGGAGCCCAGCGTTGACTTTGTGGTTGGAAAGAGAGGTGGAGATTGTCCAGGTAATTTGAGGGCCACCATAAGGCTATGGAGACAAATGGCATCTTGGCACAGCAGTTGGATCCTCCAAAGCACGACTCATCCAATAAGACACTCTCCCAACCTCTGATTGCCACCTGTGCCCTCTCCATGCTTCATAAATGGGAATCCTCCTGTTGGCCAATCCTAACCATTCACCCACCTGTCAAGTGAAGAGTGACCTTTGCAATTGCTGGGGCCTCCAAACCAGTGTTCCAAAATGTAGCCATTGAGATTTAAAAGAAAAAAACAATTTTTTTTCTGTATAGCACAGGGAACTATATTCAATATCTTGTAATAATCTTTAATGAAAAAGAATATGAAAATGAATATACATATGCATATGTATGACTGGGACATTATGTTGTACACCAGAAATTGACACATTGCAACTGACTATATGTCAGTTAAAAAAAAGGAAAGAAAACAAAACGTAGCCGTAGCCATCGAGTCCTTCATTCACATGAATGGCCCATCCCCCGATGCTTAAGGAAAACCAACAGCATGAGAAAGAAACACTAGGATGAACCAGAAAACAACTGACTCCTGAGGGAAAAGTTAATTTGGAAAATATTTTACAAATTCTAACTCGCATCTTGAGCAATGCCCAAGAGATTGCATCCGTAGAACAAAATTAGCCTCCTAATTTAGTCGTCAGAGAAAAAAACAGTTACAAATGGAAAACCACTGCTGACATGAAACAGGTCCATTGCAATGGGCATAACTTGAAAATGGTCCTAGTAGCTTGGAAGCCCAAGTCATGGAAGATCAGTGGGGCAGACTATGGAGTACAAAGGAGCATTTCATATTTTGAAAGGTTTCAAATCAATAGGGAACAGATGGACAAATCGATCGATGGGGTCAGGACGATTGGCTATTCATTTGGATACGAATTAACATTGAGGTGCATCTTTTTTTAAAATATCAGTACAATTTTATTGATCATTACAGTGAATATAAATGATTGAATCTCTACAATTAAGTGGTAGATTGTCATAATGGCTGAAAAAGCAAGACCTAAATATACACTGTCCAGAAATTCACTTAAACTATAATTACATAGATAAGTAAAAGTAAAAGGGTGAATATATATATATATACATATATATATAATGAAAAGACTAATGAAAGCTAGAGTGACAGTATCAATAGTGAGCAAAGAAGGTTATAGAATAAAGAATATTATTAGGAATAAAAATGGTTTCATAATGACAACAGAATCAGTTTGTCAAGCAGACATAACAATCCTAGCAGTGTGTACACCCAATTAAAGAGATTTAACATAAATGAAGCAAAATCTGATGTAAAAGGAGAAGTAGAGAAATTCACAATTAGAGTTGAAGATTTCAATACTGCATTCTCAGCTAACCTATACAAATATCTGCAAAGAAACACAGGAGAAAATCTTCATGACATGGGGGTAGGCAAGGATTTCTTACATAAGACACAGAACACAAAAATCATAAAAGAAAGAATTTATAATTGAGCTACATCAAAAATAAAAACTTCAGAAAACAGCATGAAGAAAATAAAAAGGCAAGCCACAGACTGGGAAAAATATCTGCAAAACAGATAAATGACAAAGGACTTGTGACCAGAATTTATGAAGAAATTCTACATATAATAGTAAAGATGTAAGTAACTCAATTTTTTAAATGGGCAAACGATCTGATCAGACATTTCACAAAACAAAATATATACGGGGTACCGAGAAACAGGAAAAGATGTTCAATGTCATCAGCCAAATTAAAATAATAATGAGATACCACAGTTGCTTATCCAATAGAATGGCTACAATTAAAAAGACCGGCAACACCAAATTTTGGTGAGGACGTGAAACAAGTGGAACTCCTCTGCATTTCTTGTAAAATTGTGCAACCTCTCTGGAAAACAGTTTGGCAGTTTCTCATTAAGTTAAATATACACTTACCACACAACTCAACTATTTCACTTCTAAGGATTTACTCAAGAGAAATAAAAACATATTTCCACACAAACTTTTATACGCATATGTTCATAGTATCTTTCATAATAGTCAAAAAGGAGAAAGACTCAAATGTCTATTTGCGGGTGAATAGATATACCAATGGTAGGTTATTTGTTCAATGAAATGAAATCTCATGAACAGATAAATAGGCACAAAAGAATACATCTTGTAGGATCCTATTGGTACAGTAAAGAAAAGATAAATCCAAGCTAGAATGGCCCAAAGCAGACTAATGGTTGCTTGGAGACAGAGACGGAGATGATACTGATCTCAAAAGGGATGAGGAACCTTTTTGGATCATGGCGACATTCAACATCTTGATAACTTTGAGGCATATCTTAAACCTCAGTTATCCCCTTTCTCTCCCATTGCAATTTCTTCATCTCTACTGGATCATTTCCATCTTTACTCAGATATGCCCACGTGTCTCCTGTTTTTAACACCCCACCCACCTCCATTTCCATCCCTTTGTTCCCCTTCGCAGCAACACTTCTTGAACTTGAGGTCCTTGGTTGGTCACTGTCTCTACTTCTCATCTTTCCTTTCCCTCTTAAATCCAGTCCACGGTGGGTGTCACTACTCCAACATTTCTGCTCTTGTCAAGGTCACCAATCACTTCAGCGTTACTAAATTCAATGATATCTCTCTGTCCTTGTCCTACTTGACCTCTTAGAGGCATTTAGCAGGGTTGATCACTTTCTTCTATTCTTCCAGCATCCTCAGGGATTATCTCTGGGCTCTCTCCTCTGATTCTATAATCTCTCGTTTGATGATCACAACCCCAAATCATCAATATCTTCTTTGTAACAATGACTCACAATTTTACATCTCCAGCTCAGACCTCTCCTCTAAAAGGCACCTCCAACTTCATATGCCTGCAATCGAGCTCTTAATTCTCCCCACTCCAATCTGTTTCTCATGTTTTATGCAGAAGTAAATACAATGAGAGTTAAAGATATAAACATAAAAATTAAACTATTAAACTACAAGACCAAGGGCAGACTGAGAGAAACTTCTTGCAGTACTTATCACAAATGGCTACTATCTAGAATAGGAAAAGAACTTCCACAAGTCTTTCAGAAAGTCAAACGAGTCAACTGAAAATTTGACAAGCAATATAAACAAGCAAATCCAAGAAGAAGAAATGTCTAGTGAAGAGAGATTTAAACAGATGCTTCACTTCCCTAGTTTTTAGGGAAATACAAGTTAAAATGAGATCATTTTCAACTATCAGATTGACAAACATTAACAAAATCAATAACAGTTATTACTGTGGAGAAACAGAACACTTTCACACTGTTGTAGGGAGCGGTGGTGTGAGTTCAACATTGCTGGAGTGCAATTTGGCAGAACCGATCAGAATTTAAAATATATACATGATTAATGATGCAGCAATCCTACTTTATGACATCTATTCATCTATTTTAAAAAAAATGAAAAGATCCTTAAAAATCAACTGCATTAAACAAAATCCAAGTTCTGATTTATAACAAGATAACCACAAGTCAACTATCATGTTTCACCATGGACACCGTTCATCTGTGCAAACCTCCAGAGAGACTGATAACACTGTTGGTCTCTGCTCAATTTAAAAGCAAAGCAAAACTAAACCCATGTAAAGAATGTCAATCTATAGAGAGGTACAGTGATATTCTCTCTTTATCGGAGGGGTAAGTCTACAGCTATTTAATAAGCAAAGGTTTTCTGGGAGGAAGGAGAATAGTGGCTATTCATCTAAAGTATTTATTAAGAATTTATTATAGATTATGGTAGGAAATGAAACTCACTCGTGTCCTGCCTCCTTTCCTCCTTTATAAATGAATTAGGATTCCCATAATCTCAATTCACTGTAAAGAAATAGCCAATTGTCATTCAAATCTTTTCCTATCATATTCATTTAGTCAAACTAACACATCCACTAAGACTGCATTACCTAAAAGCAGTGTTTCCTTGCAACGGTTGGCAGCACAGCAGATGTGTTTGTTCATTACAGTTGTGTTAACAATCAATGTCAATCGCTGCATGATCAATTTCATTTCCGCTGTCACCACCACAAGAAATGCCCTCCCTCTTCTCCTATTCTTGGCATGCCCGACAAATGCATCTTTGCAGCCCACATATTTTTCCTATGAAGCTTTTCCAGATCCCCACCTCCACCCCACCACCAAGGAGACAGGCTCGGTGCTTCTTTGGGGCCCCACTCTTTCAGGCCAAACTTCTATCAGGACCGGCAGCACCAGCAGCACCTGGGAGCTTGTTAGAAATGCAGAGTCTCAGGCTCTACCCCAGACCTACTGAATCACAATCTCTGGGGGTGAGGCCCAGTGTTTTAACTAGTTTTTCAGGTTTTGCATGCTAACGTTTAAGAAGCACTGACTTAAGGGCACTTGACCAGAGCCTCATCAGTCTCCCGGTACAAATGAAGTCACATTTCCATCACTGCCCAAATGATATTAGCTCCCTTGATCACCTCCATTTGTAGGACCCCCAAACCCTTCCCAGGTGTGCTCCATTCCCCTCTAACTATTTCTGGGAGTTCCTAGTGTGTGTTCACCCGTGCTCCAGTGCTGCTGCTCACCTCTGCTGTACCTGGTCTCCACTGCTGCTCAATAGGCAACTTTTAAGCTGATAGTTCTACATATTCTACTTAAAAGCTAGTCCAGTCCTTCAAGTGAGTAAAAGTACAAACTGGGCTTTAGCCTGGTGGAGTGAGACGTGGTTAACTGCTGGTCATAGTGCAAGGCTAAACATGATGTTCGCTGCCCTACAACTTGCATTGAGCAATTAAGTAGCCCAGCCAAAGGCAACTTGTTTGCATCTCTCCCATTGAAACAGCCTACTCAAGAGTTTCAACATGCAATTACCCTCTCCTCCCTTGTACATGCATTTCTCTGCAGCATCCTATCAGCAAAAATGTGAGATAGATACACACACACACACACTTCTTTAAAAAGACTTTTGGTTTTGGTCTGGCATTTAAGAAGCTTGGAAGTCACCACTTCATCCTAACAATAAGTGAAAAGCAACAACTCTTCTTAGATTCATAAGAGAAGTGAGGTCACAGGGCCAACCACTGCACCCAAATGAAAGAGACTGACAGGGGAATGCAAAGAATCACAATTTCCTGGATGGAACAGAAACCACTGAGGAAAGTGCTGGGACAGGAAAATCTGAACTATCATCGCCGATTTGCTGGAGGCTCAGTCTGGACAAGTCTGAGAGATAAAATCCTCCAGGGGGACCCATCATTAGTGAGTCTCCACATTTTGTGAGTTTTACCTCTAGGAGTGCAAGCAGGTTCTCACAGTAAATATCCAAGAAAAATCTCCTCCTGCTTCCAAAAGGGGGAAGGGAAAAGGAACCGTTTTGAAATACACCAGAGCACCCTGTTTTTCTTAACAAGGTCTGCCCTCAAGAGAAACTAGTTAACCAGAGCCTAACCTACTGGGGCTTTTATGGGAGCCTAACTGACCTGAGGGAAGGGAAATACTCAGCTCCAGCCCCCTCTAGCCATCCTGTCCCACTTAAGCGGGAGAAAAATACTGAGAAACACTTGTGAGGTTCACAGTCCAGAGGTATAGGCCCAGCAAAAGACCGAAACCTAATCCTAGGACTGTAGAATGCCTCCCCTCCTCCTACACCTTACCACCATACCACTAAAGTCCTATTTATCAGCGTTCTTTTCACCTGGTACCAGATTTCAAGAAAAAATATTACCAGCATACTAAAAGGTAAAATACACAATTTGAAGAGACAGAGCAAGCATCAGCACCAGCTATGGCAGGGATGTTGGAATTATCAGACCAGGAACTTAAAACAGCTTTGACAAAGATGCTAAGGGCTCTAATGGATAAAGTAAACAGCGTGCAAGAACAGATGGCCTAGGTAAGGAAGGAGATGGAAATTCTACGAAAGAACCAAAAAGAAATGCTAGATCAAAAGCACTGTAACAGAAATGAAAAATGCCTTTGATAAGTTTATTAGTACCTTGGACACAGCTGAGGAAAGAATCTCTGAGCTTGAGGATATCTCAGTAGAAACCTCCAAAGCTGAAAAGCAAATAGAACAAAGACTGAAGAGAAAAAAAAAAAAAAAACAAAACCCCAACAGGACATCCGAGGACTGTGGGACAACCACAAAAGGTGTAACATACATGAAATGGGAATATCAGAAGAAGAAAGAAAGGAACAAAAGAAACATTTGAAACAATAATGACTTGAGAATTTCCTCAAATAATGTCAGACAGCAACCCACAGATCCAGAAAGCTCAGACAACACCAAGCAGAATAAATGCCAACAAAACTATACCTAGCTAAATCAGTTTCAAACTACAGAAAATCTGAGATAAAGAAAAAATTCTGAAAGAAGCCAGAGGGAAAAAAACACCTTACCTACAAGAGGAGCAAAGATAAGAATGATATCTGATTTCTTAGAAACCATGCAAACAAAAAGAGAGTAGAGTGAAATATTTAGTCGTGAGAGAAAAAGTCTACCAACCTAGAATTCGGTAGCCAGTGAAATTATTCTTCAAAAGTGAAAGAGAAATAGACACTTTTAGACAAACAAAACTTTGAAGGAATTGCTGCCAGAAGATCTGCCTTATCAGAAATGCTAAAAGAAGTTCTATTGAGAGAAGGAAGATGGTATAGGTCAGAAACTCAGATCTACATAAAGAAAAGAAGAACACTGGAGAGGGAATAAGTGAAAATTTAAAAGAAAAAAACCCTTCACCTAAACCTCACGTTCTCCTCCAGAGTCTGCCCCATTCTCTGCTCTCCTTCATAACGAAAGTCTCAAAATAGTTACCTGTGGTTTCTGTCTCCATATTCTCATCTCCCATTCTCTTCTAAAGCCCTTGCATTTGCGTTTCATCTCCAGCACTCTGCTGAAATGGCTCTAAACAAAGATCACCGACCACTTCCAATTTACCAAATGCAATGATCTCTGCCCTCTTTTTCACCTCCTAATGGCATGCGGCACAGCTGATCACTCCTCCCTTCCTGAAATACTTTCACCCCGTGGCATCCAGAAACCCAAACTCTCCTCTTTTTCCTCCTGTATCACTGACAACTCAATCTTTTTCTGATCCCTCCTCCTCTGTCTCACCTCCAAATGCTCTTGTGCCTCGAGGATGTGTCTGGTCCTCTACTTTTATCTCTTCACCGTCTCTCCTGAAGGCTCCTTGTCCAGTCCCCTAGTTTGAATACCGCCTCTATGCTGATGTCATTAAATTGCAATCTCCAGCTCTGACTTCATCCCTCAGCTGTAGAATCATCCATTAAATTGCCTGTTTGCCATCTCCCCATGGATGTCATACAGACGTCGCAAACTTAACATGGCCGAGACAGAAGCCTTCAGTTCTGCCCCTCCTCAAAACCTGTTCCTTCTCCAGTCTTCCTTTCTATACCTTAACAGCACCACCAGTCACTCAGTTGCTTGGGACAAAATTCTAGAAAGTCATTCTTGATTCTTCTCTTGCTCTCAAACCCCACATCCACTCTATCAGCAGATGCTATCACCTCTCCCTGCAAACTCTATCCAGAATGAATGCAATCATTTCTCACCATCTCTGCTATTTGCCTAATGGGACCCACCATCGCCTCCCCCCCCCCCCCAAATACTGACACAGCCTCTTAGGGTTGCCCTTTTCCTCTATTGTTGGTCCTCCTCTCAGCAGTCAGTGTGATGTTTCTGAAGCAGAAATCGGATCATGTCACTCCTGCTTAAAAAGCTCCAAAGGCTTTCTTTTGTAGAATCTCTGCGACAGTGTGTCTTTCTTTGTTGGAAATTACTTAATAAGTAATAGGGGACTGTGGTTGGGATAACACAGAAATTGTGCTGGTTAACGTGCCGTTTTTCTAGCATGTGAACATTTTGAAGTGATCTGTGGCAAACTTCCTCACCATTAAAAAGGCCTTAGCGATAGACGGAGACCCTCAGCAAAGAGGAAATCTTCAGACAGACCTTCCTTTAGTACTAGTGTGGCTAGTGTAGTGCTTTCAGTAATGGCTATGGTCTTTTCTAACGTAAGCTATCTGTCCAGGCCGTGCGTACAGATGAAGAGGCTGCAAAGGCATTTCTCCCCTGTTAAAATGATGAAAATTTAAAAAAAGCTACGTCCTGAATCATTTATTTAATATCAGTGAGGGCGGTCTTTATTAGAAGTGAATGCCCTCAAGGGCTCCCATCTTGGGGGAGGAAGCTGACTCAAGGTTTAAGACTGTAGAGGATTAACTGGCTGGGATACTGGGCACAAATGCCATGGAGACGTGACTCCGCTCTTACTGTCTTTGGAATTGGTATTGCTTTCTTAAGGCACCGGATGCAATGTTCCTTGGGTTTTGAGTGGTTTGCCCTAACTCTGCATTTCCCATAAACCTTAGAATTTTTAGCACATACTTTTGCAGAAGGTGAAGTTTTTCAGAGGCATCATTATAACAGAAATATCTGTACTTATCAAATCCAAACGTCTTAACATCCTCACCCCTCATGATAGATGTCCCTCCAAAATATGCCCTGAATTTGATCACCCCTCACCACTTCCACAGCTACCCTAGTCCAAACCACCATCTCTGCTGGCCTGGCCTACCGAAATAGGCTCCTTTCCACTCCCGTCTTTCTGGTTTGTTCTCTATAGAAATCAGATTGCCTCAACACTCTGTTTAAAAATTGACTCTCTAATGGCTTCCTGTTACATTCCAAAAAAAACCCAGGCCCTTTCCATGGCTCTCAAACCATGCCTCAGAGCCTTTTCGTTTGCTGCTCCCTCTGTCTGGAACCATCTGCCCCCAGCACCTCGTCTAGCAGGTTCTTTCTCATCATTCAGGTACTGGCTTTAATGTCATCTCCTCAGGGACCTTCCCTCCTCCCCACCCTAAAGAATTTTCTCCCCCCACCAAATTGGCTCTAGCACGTCATCTTGATTTGATTTGTTCCCAGCATCTACTATCTGAATTTAAAACTTAAAACTATGTGTGCTGTCTTCCCTCCAATTCCCCCTTGTTCATTCCTGTATTCCCAGACCTAAAACAATGTTTCGGTCATCGTCTGTATTCACTGAGTGAGTGAACAGACTAACTAGGACTTCTGAAAGTTTTATAAGCAAATTCCTAATTCCCTGGGACTTAGATGTAAATAGTTCTAAGATGTGAAAGCCTGTCCTCGTATTCCATGGATGTACTTGAACTCTCCCACTCATTTATTTGAAGAGGCTCGTTGACTTCATCATTATCCCTGTCATCATTCTGGGTTATTTCAGTTTCAGTGGGACTGGAAATGAAGACAAGACAGTGAGTTTGTAACAGAGATATTGGTAAATATACAAATAAAATATAGTCTTCTTGTCAACTGGCCCAAATCCCTACTTTCCTGCAGTGATGCTGACCTCTGCATTTGAATCTGGCTTTCATTTCTTCATTGTCATCAAAGACGGAGATATTTCTATTGGTTAATGATAATGTGTGTAGTCAGACTGGAGAGCCCTACATTAGTTTTTGTAAAGACACGGCATTTTGGTAAAGTTTGATTGTCTGCAGAGCAGGTGGAGAGAATAAAATGACAGGGAAGAAGCGTATAGGGAAGCCAAAGAGTGGAAATTTCCCGTTATTCATTTAGGAAAGACATTTTCTATCCAGTGAGATTTTCAGAAATGAGGGTTCCATAAGCTCCCCCCAACCCCGAGGTCCTAGGGATTAACTGTCAGAAGGCTTAACATATTTTACCAATGCCCTTTGCTATCATTCAAATCCAGCTCTTCATGAAGATAAAGAAAAAGAATAAAAGTGTAATAATAAAAATTAGTATGTTCCCAAATTGAGACTAAGTGTATCCACGAACCTAGTGTTTTCAAAATCTTATCTCCTTGGTTTTATATCACAGACAACTGTTACTACTCCCCTTCCCTTGGCCGACTTCACTTCCTTCTGAAAACATGGAGGTTCTCACAGAACACAACACATTCATGATGATGATCCCCATACCTGAAAAAATCCTCTTCCAGGCACTGGAGAGACAGCAGAGAGCAGGAGAAAGCACGGCGATTACAGAGCTTGCCTGCAGCCAGGGTTGGGGCAGGAGGAGGGGGTGGGGAAGGCAACTAAACAAAGAAACATAATCTGTTGCTGTGAAAAGGGTCCAGCAGTAATAGCATCAACGGAGAGAGGAGGGCTGGGTTACGGATGCTCAGGATTTCTAAGCAAGTGATCCTTAAGCAGCGTGAAGGATGAGAAGAGACCTAGATTAGCCAGGGAAAGAGCATCCCAGGCTGAGGCAAGTGCAGGGTCCCTCCTGGGATCATAATGAGAAACCAAGATGAAGGCAGCGTGGCGGAAGAGTGGGCCGCTTGGGAGCGTTCTGTGAGCAGTCTGGAGGGGCAGGCAGGGCAAGGTCGACCAGCGCTTTCTGGGCAGGCCACAGGAACGAGTTTGAACTTTATTCCAAGTGCTACCGGAGCATTTTAATAGAAAGCTATCAGGGCACGGTGGGCAGTAAATGTGGTAGAAGTGGACATGGGGAGAAATATTCAAAAGTTGTGTGTATTTGGAATTAGAGCCAACATGGCTTGGAAGGTGAGGTGAAGGAGAGAGAAATCAAAGATGATTCTTTGCTTTGAGGTTTGGACAATTGGGCTGCTGAGGTGGGAGGACTGGAGAAGAACAGAATCATTACTTCGGTACTGAAATCACAAAGAATGTTGATGAGGTAGTGGTAAAGCCAAAAAACCTCTTCAAATGAATGAATGGGAGTGTGCGAGTGTATCCATAGAATAAATTCATTCAACAAATATTTATTTGAGCCCCTATTATGTGCCAGCACTGTGCTAAGGCTGTAGAAATGGTACTGCTGGATCAGTGCCTCATTTTTTTTTTGGCTGTCTTATCTCAACATAGATTATGGCTGCCATTTCAGTGTCCAGACCTAATACTGCCTTTATCCTCACTGTCCCTTATGCCCCATCACATCTAGCATATATCTATTGGATACACACCAGCCCATTCTATACTTGCTAATGGACTGAACCAAATTAAATAGATGTATAGTTGAGTGTAAATACACCAAACCAATAGCCTAACGCTACTAGCATCTTAATATGGTAATCAATATATTCCTAGCAAAAAGCACTGAAGTGATATACACATTTTTATTACCCTAATCTACAATTTCTTAAGAATCGCCTGAAAACCAAACCTTATCTGGTTATTTAAAAGACAGTTTAAAAATAGTTAAAGAAGAAAAAAAGAGCTAATGATACCACGATTTCAAACTTTAGACATCTAGTTGAGTCTGGAAACGTTTACATTAAGATGTTGCAGGTTTATCATCATTATTATTCAAGGCCAATCTCTGAAAAAGCTGGGCATGGCAAATCAAAAACTGCTTTATTCTCAGAGCTTTAATCTTCTAACATTATCATTGCTATTTTAGCAGAAACATTACAAAGAGGGTGCAAAAAGTAGAATACTGGCAGCAGAAAAGCCACCTTCGTGCTGCTGTGACTGCTGTCCTAGCTTTCTTGACCTAGCCTGGGACGACCGGTGCATCTGTATCTCCCAGCCTGGAAGCGCTACAGAGAAATATAAACAAGCCCACCTGCTGATGCTGTTTGAGCGTAATGTACCTAACATACCGTAAGATCAGTATCCTCTTCTTTCTAAATGAAAAATAAAACAATCTGTTGGGCAGATCCGAACACCTAAAAATAAACTTTAAACTATTAAATAGTTTTCTCAAGCCATCGATCCCACTGATAATTGGTGCCCAAGGATTTAGGCTATTTGCAATATTAATTTGTGATTTCAGAAAGGAATAATTTTAACATCTTTTGGTCTCACATCAGGCGGTGTTTCACTTAGAGAGATACGAAGCCAGTCGGGTAAATGGGGTGCGGCAAGAGATAAAAATAATTTGAGCAAATGCAAATGGATTTTAAATGAATGGAAGTGACTGTCTAGAAAAAAACAATGTATAAGAATATTGACACATATTCAGAGGGCAAATTTATAAGCCTTCTACTGTTGTCCAAGCCATGGCATTGTTCAAACTAACAGCGCTTCTTGGCATTATTTGAGGGAGACGTATTCAGAAAATTCAGCTAACTCCCACCTTTTCTCCAAGCCCGGGAATTACCAAATAGTTTACATCAGGAAAATACATTCTGCTCTAAAAAGGAAGCGGTAGTGGCTTCCCAATGGGCCAGATTTGGCAACCCAGGGCTTCAGAAAGAGCCCAGAGTTATTATTATTACTTGAGAAGGAAAACAGATCCTTGGAACAAATTACTGCAATTTTGCGGTCAGGCTTCTTTTGTAGAAAGCAGTAATGATTTCAAGGATTTCATTAGTATCGGCCAGACCAGTGGTATCCTTACCTTCTCACGTGGAGTTTCAAGTTCGTTCCTATACAACGTTAGTTGTAGACTCAGACATTCAAGCCTTTCAATGGCATCCCTGAAGCAACTTCTGGTTCATGCACTGAGGGCTGAATACATTACTTGATATTTATATAAAGTATACAGTCTTAAGGAGCATTACTTTTAGAAATTATCAGGTAATTGTTGAGCACTGCTATGCTTACCATCCACCCCTACCTCTTCATTTTCTTTTGATAACAGGATGCATTGTTGTTTCACAATAAATTCCATTTTCAGGACCAATAAAACCTGGTTAGAAAACAGGTGTCTGTGCTTCATGACTCTTCATGTCTGTTCATCAGTACCACCTTATAAATCACGTAGCATCTTCCAGCTGTTTGTGACTTTTGTTTCCAGGGTGTTTATACGAAAGGAGCATGAGTATTTGGTATCAACCAAATTAATGAGCAGGGGAAAAGAAGTTAGAAGGAAAACAGCCTCCTTCTAACAACAGTCTTAGAGTTAATTTATGTTGTAGTTATCTGTTCCAATCATCGTGAGTGGAATATAAAGCATCCTTTTCCTTTCGTTTTAGAAAACCAATTCTCCAACGAATTACAATAAATTGTTAAAAACACACACAAACACACACACACAATAAATATAGTGTTTAAATGCTTCTGGCTTACCCTTAAAGGGAACAAACACTATTTTGGTTTGCAATTTTTCTATATTTAACTTTCTTCACCTCATTTACAGATTTCTCCTTGGTGAAAATCCTGAAGGTTTTTCATAGATCCCAGACATCAACTAAAAAATTCTTAGCTGGCTTCAAGTGCAAGAACTCTTTTCTGTCTAAAGAGGGTAATGATTACACTGACAGACGGTATAATGAAAAAGCACCAATGCAGTTTATTTTAATTCTTCTAAATTTATGAGAAGAACTTCTTAATGCTACATCAGAAGTCAAGTCATCAATACTTAATTTGGAAAGCGCAATCAAGAAAGATCCAAATTCTTATCAGGACTACACAACTTAGCATAGTACTAGGTACCATGATCCTAGAACAAAATCAAAAACAAAAAAACCTAAAATATGAGTGACAAAAGTTCTTAAACTCCAGGGAATCCACGAACCTCCCCCAAACTGCAGACACAAAAGGTTGTGTAGTGTGTGCACACACTTTCCTGGGGAAAAATCCTGTAACTGTAATCAACGTCAGAGGAGCCCAAACAGTACACAGTAGAATTCTGACTTCCTCTAGATTTTCCTTAATGGAAGCTGTGGACCTCGGGAAGTTCACTTGTGCACATTTAAGAGCCAATTTTTGTGGGAATAGGGTAGAAAAGAGAAAAGTAACTGGCAAGGACTGGGCAGGGAAAACTCCAAAGTATTCTTTGCTTTCTAAGTTTTAGTAGCATGTTCTGGTTAGAGAGGGAAATGGGGACATCTGTGGTAACAAAAGCTGGAAGCAAGGAGACTCCTAACGGATTTTTCAAGTCCCTGGAAAAATCAAACTTTAGTATGAATAGAGCAATAGCAAGAATTTAAAAATGCAATTTAACTCAAGTCCAAAATTCAGCTTCTGCATATTAACAACTTATTTTTTATTTTTGAATATCACAAACTTCAATTAGAATACTTTAAAAAATATTATTCTGCATGCATTTAATAAATCTGACAAAGGACAAGTATCCAGTTTGCTTGTATTACGCTATGAAGTTTTAACTGAACAGCCAATGAACATACACTTAAAATCATTAAGTACAGTAACAATGAAAAAATTCACTGCATTAATCTGATGGCATCCTATCACTATGCACCGCACACGTTCATGTAACACTACTAGTAATTACCCTGCAGCAGAGGCAAAATGTAGATGGAGGAATCTCCCTAACAAAGCAAGTTTAAGGGATTAAATATCGTCATCATCATCATCACTACTGAGGACAAAGCTGCTGCCTGTGGACGGGGGCCCTTCTTCCTTAACTTTCCCTAAACCACCCGTGGTCCCTCTCTCATCAGAATCCTCAAATAATTTGTCACTGGAATCTTCTTCGTCAAACAACTTCTCGTTGGAATCTTCATCTTCGAACACCTTTTCATCTATGTCTTCATCTTCCTTCACATTTACTTCTTCCTCGTCCTCTTTTCCGTCGGAATCTTCAAACACCTTTTCATCTGCATCATCTTCTTCATCCTTTTCATCAGCATCTTCGAGCCCCTTCTCATCTGCATCTTCTTCGTCCTCTTTTTCCTCCGACTCATCATCAAATACTTTCTCATATGCCTCTTCCTCTTCTTCCTTCTCATCTGACTCGCCGTCAAACTCTTTCTCAGAGCCTTCTTCATCAAACACTTTTCCCGAGCTGTCATCTTCGAATTCTGATTTTTCAGAGTCATTTTCTTCTGACTCTTTTTCAAGAACGTTTTCATTAGACTCCTTGTCAGAGCCCTCCTCGGCACAGCCCTTCTCCAGGCCGTTTTCTTCTAACTCTTTTTCAGAGCCATCTTCAAACTGCTTTTCCGAGTGGTCTTCAGACTCCTGTTCTGAGTCGTCGTCTTCGGCTGCCTTTTGGGGGCTGGCCTCCCCATCAGACCCCTTGCTGGGGCCTTCTTCTTCCAGGCCATTCTCCTCACGATCCGTTTTGAGTCTCTTCTTTCTGGCCTCTCTTTCAGGGCCATTTTCCTTTGACTCCTTTTCAGGACTATCCCCTTCGCACCCTTCCTCGGGGCTGCCTTCTCCAGACTCTTGCTCAGGGGTGTCTTCTTCATGCTCTCTTTTGAGACAGCCTTCCTCAGACTCTCTTGCGAGGCAGCTCTCTTCAGATTCTTTTTGGGGGCAGCCTTCTTCAGCCTCTTTTTCAGGGCCACTTTCTTTTGCATCTTTTTCAGAAGCAGCTTCTTCAAATTCTCCCCCATCTTCCGTTTTTTCAAATTTCTTTTCATCTATAGGTTCTTCAAATGCCATTTCGGTTGCGCCTTCTTGAACATTCGTTTTAGATGATGTGCCAGGGTGCTCTGAAAAATGCCTGACTCTAGAAGGTCCTGCCTTTTCTGGAGCGCAGACGGAATTTGAACGCTGAAGGCCTCTGTTGGCCTCGGGAGCATTGAGGAAAGCCTCCCATCCTCTCAGCCTTTCCTCCCTTTCTCTCGTGGTCTCCTCCACCTGTGTGCATAAGAAAACTGCCATTACAATATGTTTTGGGCAAAAAGAGTAACAGTGGCTCTGAGCATTTGTAACATCAAAAGTACTCTGATTTTCTAAGGCATCTCTTTTAGGAAATTGAAGCAATTCTCTATCTTCAGTTTTCAAAACTTTCCATCCTGATTTACTAGAGCTGACCTTAGGATCATTTAAATAAATGCCCAACACCACAGTACTGCAGGAAAGCCTCATCAATTAAAAAGTTAATCTTTGAACTGCCTGTATTTTACGACGCAGGAAAGAAGAGAAACGCTTTGGTTTAACGTGTTCTTATTGCTTATTCTGAGCAAACTTCAAGATTTCAGGGCTATAAACCGAAAGAATGAAACACTTCTCTTTCTGTGCTCTGAATGTAATGTAGTACTTAAAAGAAGTACTGGTTTACAGTAAACAGATTAAACGGAACCCAACACTTACGTGAAAACCTGCTAGATCAGTGTTTCTCGGTAATGGAACAATTCATGCACCCTTGACAGCTGCAGAACTCACCTGATAATCTGTAGTCCCATCCCAGGCTTCGGCAGTGATTTGACGGCCACCAAACCACCTTCCATCGAGGGTTTGAATACAATAATCAGCTTCCTCCGGATCCCTAAAGGACACAGATGCCACACCATCAGGGTGTCTCTAGAAAGATAAAGAAAAGATGAATGAGAAGGTTTAGGATAAAACATATACATTTGACGAAGTAGGTAAGTAGTGTTCTTCCTGATCATTTGAGCTAAAGACTTTACGTATGAAGTCTTTCTTCCCTTTTACGCCAGCCAGTGACACACACCTAGCTGCTTCTTTAGCTGAACCTTGTCTAGCAAAAACCAAGCATGATATACTTTGAAATGTTTTTGCCGATAACACTGTCTAATGAGAAGCAAAACTGTATGGTTGCTACAAATGTGGACTCTGAAGCTGAAGAGCCCTGGGACTGAAGTCTGGCTCTGCCACTGACTAGCTGAATGACCTTGGGCAAGGCGCTCAATCTCTAAACTTCCCCATCTGTAAAATGGGTAAATAAAGAAAATGGGTCAAACAGCACCTTCCAATGTCCAAGGATTATGAGGATTAAATGGGATAACAGGTAAAGTGTTGATTGTAGTCTATGATCAATAAATGGTGACTCAATTATTGTGTGTCAGTTTTGGATGTAAGCAGAAGGTGAGGAGGGGAACATGCGGGAGAATATTTTTCTTGATTGTTCTTCTCCAAATATGGAGGGAGAAGTAACTCACAAAGAGGGGGAAACGTGGGCAAATACGGAACTGTAAGGTCTCATATATGTTTTCTGTGCTTTCTTTCACCTGATCATATACTCCAGAGTGATGATAAAAGAAAATAACCAAGGCACACCAAGTCTATCAAAACCTTGACCTGTAATCCATGTTCATCTAAATATCCTATCTAATACTGCTAACAGATAACTACCACTAGATAGCAGGCCTACTATATAAAAACATTAACCCGAAATCTGGGGGCATACTGACATCTGGCAATAACTTACTAAAATGGAAGCAAATTGCTTTAGGAAACATTGTCTAAGTCATAAACTTACATCAAAGAGAAGGAGCTTCCTAATTTGTCCAAACTTTGAACACTCTACTCGAAGGTCTTCTCTGATCTCATTCAGCACCAGTGGATCATCCTGCAAACACACACATGATTATTACGGGTTTGCCCCCTTCTTTAAGTCCAAATCCTGAGAATCAAATTTCTTTGACAAACCAACAGATAAGAAAAGGTTTTGCTTAAGGTTAGTTATGTTTGTCTGCAGTCTGCAAAATGAAAAAAATCAAAATCAAATGGAGTTAGACTACCATGGCTGCTGCCACCACCACGGGTCTGCCCTGCTGTAGGACAGGGGGATGGACAAGTGCCGTAGGCGGGAGGAGGAGTGTGCTGGGGCAAAAGAGAGGGAAGGCAAATGGCAGTGGAAATCCCAAGTAACAGCAGCTGTAGGGACAAGAGAAGTCCTGTGACAGTATTAACTCAGAGATCGCTGATTCCTATGTTCTGCACGGGCATCACCATGACTGTCTCGATAAGAAACCTTTGCTTTGTGTTTTGTATAGATTCCTATTTACAGAAATGTTGCAATGGGGAGAGATATATCCCTTTCATTGACTAAGTGTTCTAAGGTTATTCTTTGTGCTTCCAAGACTCGACTTTAATTCTCAGGGTAACCCCCCTTATAAGGGTTCCTGTTCATTTTGTCTCCTACCACACTGCAACAGGACCACACAAATAAGCTGTTGTTAAGCACACAGTAAAACACGTTCTTAGCTACTGCCTTCTCGCAACTATGAGTCTATGAACAATACTCAAGCACTGCTGCTTCTCGTGGTCTCGAGTTCCGGTGGGCTCTCCCCCACCCACCCCCGCCCCAGCAACAAAAGGATTTAAGGTTCCCTGTGGGAACTAACAAACCTTTCTCCAAGTCCCAGTGCATGAAAAAGGCTCATAAAAAGTCACATTATCAACTTGAATTTCAACTACATACAAATATAAACAAGGATATTCGATCTATGAATTTCTGCTGAAGCAGACTTATACTTTTTACACTTTTTAGGAAACATTTCAATTCATCTATCTCATAGGTTTTTATTTTCCTTGCCAACTAAAGAGGAACAGCAAAAAATGACAAGTGGCTTATCCTTTCTAAAGTTCTAACAAAAAGCAAAAATAATCAACTGGCAGGCAGTTACTGAAATCACATTTAAAGTCACAAATATAAAATCATATAAACCTGAGGCTTCTACAGCTATAGTGGCAGGACGCTGGATTTCTCCCACTTATAAAATCTAACTTTGGAGAATATGCCAATTTGTTTTATAGAGAATTCTCAGACCTGAGAGGAATGGGGAATGGAGCACAAAAGTCATCTGGCAAAGTCACGCGACGGCTTTAGGGATGTGTGTGTGGTTAACTCCTATCAGATGGTGTGCTTTGCGCAGGGAGGAATCTTGTTTGACTGAATTTTGAATACCTCACAGGATACAGCACAGTCTTTTACACACGATGAACAGTCAATAAAAGCTTTTTCAGAGTCTGATAAACTGTTCCTAATACCTCCATTTTGTTTACCAAGAGAAATCAGGATTATATTAAAAACAAAAATTGTTTCAAAATATTTGAAAAATTTAAGCATGATTCCATCATAGGGGGCGGGGAGCACTACCTTCTTTATCAAAATCTATGTACCCTTCCTACCAGGGTGTCAAATTTCAGCGGAGTCTTCCCAGACCCCTGTTTTCATTTTTACCAGCTTGAAAAACTAATATATCTTCACTGCTATATAGTATCATGAGGTTTAAAGATAATAATCCCCTCCTCTTAGAAATATTTTTAACCTAAAGCATGAAAATTTTTTTAAGAACAACACTTTGCAAGCAACAGCCTTAGACTGAACTCAGACTGATACGCTGAAACATTCCGCAGTCAATTTTTTTCCAGGGTGGTGTTTTCCTTTCCTAGGAATAAGCCATATTCCTCATTCCTTTCCAAGCTAAACCTACACCATCCAAGAGAGTGGATACGAACCACAAGTGGCTGCCAAGCACTTGAAATGCGGCTACTCCACACTGAGGTGTGCTGCAGGTGTGAAATGAATACCAGATTTTGAAAATTTAGTACCAAAAGGAAAAAAAAAATGTAGCATAGCTTTTTAACATTTTTATACTAATATTGAAATTATAATATTTCAGATATACTGGGTTAAATAAAAATCATGATTAAAATTAATTTCCCCAGTTTCATGTTGTATTTGTATTGTTACTACTAGAAAAATTTAAATTACACCTGTGGCTCACATGATACTCCTACTGGACAGCGCTGGTATACACAACGAGAAAGCTCCCTTTGCATCCGAGTTTTGGTTCTTCATCTCTTAGGGTTCAAATTTTCCAGGCATGAATTTTTAAGTAAGGCTTTGAATTAAATACTGAATACCCCCTAAAGTTACATTTAAAGTATCAGTCTTCATTCACCCTAATACCAAAGAGTATTTTTAGGAATTTTGATTCTAACATTGGTGAACTGTTTGAGATGAAAATATACAGGCATACTTTGGAGATACTGCAGGTTCTTTTTAACTGCAGGGCAATAAAGGAAATACCACAATAAAGCACGTCTCACAATTTTTGGGGGGTTTCAAGTGCATATAAAAGTTATATTTATACTATACTGTAGTCTACTAAGTGTGCACTAGCATTATGTCTAAAAAACAATGTACATGTCTTAATTAAAAAATACTTTATTGCTAAAAAATACTAACCATCATCTGAGCCTTTAGTAAGTCATAGTACTAACATCAAAGATCACTGATCACAGATCACCAGAACACATAGAATAATAATGAAAAAGTTTGAACTGAGAGAATGACCAAAATACGACACACAGAAACGAAGTGAGCAAATGCTGTTGGAAAAATGGCACCAACAGACTTGCTCCATGCAGGGTTGCCACAAACCTTCAATTCGTTAGAAAAAAAAAATGCAGTGTCTGCAAAGTGCAGTAAAACAAGGTATGCCTGTATTCCACGCCCTGAAATCTGATTTCTGACACCCTTGGTGACCTGACAATTGTTTTTGTTGATGTCTGCTCTTTAGATTCATATGGAATCTTAAGTCAAATCAAACACTCCCCCAAAAAGTCTAATGAAAGCAGTTTTCCAGTTGAACACCTCTAACAAAAATTATATAATATAATATATATGTAATACCAGTGTTGTCCAATAGAACCTCCTGTGGGGACAGAAATGAACAACTCCATTATCCAGCATAGCAGCTAGTAGCCACATGTGGCTAGTACAACTGAGGAACTGAATTTTTATTTTATTTCATTTTAATTAATTTAAATAACCACATGTGGCTAAAGTCTAGCACACTGGACAGTCTACTACTGGTAGACTGTCTATACTGTGTAGACAGGTCTATACTGATACACTTCTCAGGTCCAGACCCACAGAAACGCTAACAAAAAGCCAAGGTGGCTGACAGGTTCCCCTCAAGCTGGTCAGACCACACGAGACCAGGCAGATGGGCAAACAAGGACAGCGCCAAGGGCTTCTCTGCCTGTGAACTCTGAGGCCCATCACTGCCCTCCCAGCCTTTGTGCCATAACCATCTGAAAACGTTCCTTCATTTGCAAAGACGTTAAGAGAAAATGTTTTATTCCCTGAGTGAATGAAAAGACTCTGCCTTGTGAGTAAAAAGGGTTTCATTCAATCATTTTTTCACTTTTTCTTCATATTAATGAGAATGTTGAGGGCCTATTAATATATATTGAGGGCCCACTGTGTGCCATGTGTGCCAAGTACAATTCTAAGCCCTGGGAATGTCACAGCAGATAATAATAAATGCTATCAATAACATAAAACTGGGTAATATAAAGGCTCTATAACTCTAAAGTTTATATTCAACCAGTAAGGGTTTTTCTAAAAAAAAAAAAAAGTTAAGAATTTACAAGTGTGAAAATCTATCCTTGCAAATATCCACTGGAAGGAATTTGTAGGAGTCAAGGAAGAATAAATGTGGCTTTTTGCAGGAAAGAGTATTTGTTAAGCTAGGAAAACTTAAGTCTGCCCAGGGTGATAATTAGACTTAAATTATGTATCTCAATGAGCAAGGTAGGAGGCAGAAACATGTAAAAAATTATTACACAATAGACTTCAAATTGCAGAGGTCCCAGATACTTTGAATTAAGTTTGCATTTATATTCACATTCAAGTGTTAGGAGTATGGAATGCTATGAATGAAGGACCTCAAGTGACAGAAATTAATGGGTCAATTAATTAAAAAAAAAAAACCTAATTCTTTACCAGGGAAATAAACTGTGGATAAATTGTAGGAAATTCTGGAGCTGTACCTACTAGACTAGATACCATGATCCATCTATGCATGCCTTTCACAGCCCCAGCCGGCAGGGACAGCATTTCAAAAAGTAGCTAGTGTGCATCTGTACATGTGTGTTTTTTAAACATACTTCATTAACGCCGTAAGCCTAAATACAGCAGCTCTATTCTATTTCAAGATTCTTCAGGATTCTAGTCAGAACAGACATCAAACATTATAAACAGACCATTGTATCTTCCCAATGATCTCAAGATACAGACTCCAAAGGTGTCTGGTAAACCTTATCACATCACTATTTGCAGGGATGGAGCTCGACAGACCATTTTGGGGCTCTCTCTACAGGGCTAAAATGATATTGCCATTCTGACTGTTTACATGCACAAAAGGAACAAGAGTGGGCTAAATTTTTCATTATGAATGTTTTTTTCTTATGCGTAACTTGTTCTCATTAATTTCAGAACCCAGGTAGAGAATAAAGAGTTGTTCTTCCATGAACGAGCCCATCCGTCTACGCCAAAACACGAAGATGAGGACAAGAAGCAGGACGCAACACAAGGTACCCGGAGGGCAATTAATATTCCTTAAACCTCTCTAGTAGCTCTTCCTCCTTTATACACTTTTTTACTTGCTGTTCCTGGAATCTTACATGGACGCCAAGTATTATAAAGTCCTCTTGATAGCCACTAAAGAGTTTTGTAAAAATTAGGTCCTGAAAAACCACCTCCACCACCTAAATGTCAGGGGCTGTACTTGATTAACCTAAGAATTTTTCAGGATCAAACTTTTAGTTACTGAAGTGAAGCTTTCATTTCCAAGTGTGAATTTGGTCCTCCTCACCAAAATCAGCTTGTACTGTTGCACCGCACTCAAAATCTGTAAGCAACTCCCATAAATCTTTTAAAGAATCTTTAAAAAAAAAAGAACATAAATAGAAAACAGAAACAGACTCATAGACATAGAATACAAACTTGTGGTTGCCAAGGGGGAGGGGGGTGGGAAGGGACAGACTGGGAGTTCATAATTTGTAGATACTCACAGGCATATGTAGAATAGATAAACAAGATGATACTATATAGCACAGGGAAATATATACAAGATCTTGTGGTAGCTCACAGCAAAAAAGAATGTGACAATGAATATATGTATGTTCATGTATAACTGAAAAATTGACACAACATTGTAAACTGACTATAACTCAATAAAAAAATGTTTAAAAAAATAAAGATTATATTTTTAATCACTTCCCATACCAAGTAGCTGCCATTTGGGTACAGAGTATGGGTATTAAACAGGCTTCCCTAGGAGACAATTAAAAGAACACTGGGCTAAACACGGGAAAACCTGAAACTTTCGATTGATTCTTGGCTCCATTTTCCTACCCTGACAACGACATGAACGTGCAGGATGTGACACGAGGAAGATGGGGTGAGGCAAGCTTTGGGCTCTCTTGAAAGACAGCATATCCATCCTTCTCTCAGTAAGAACACTGCCTCCTACCTCAAAATCCATAGGATGAAACATATTTTTGATGATGACAACTCGCTCGTGGCGCATTCGGGACGGGCCAGCTCTCCTCTCAGGTCTCCAATCCAACTGCCTAATGTCACAAAGCAGGAATAAGAAGCTGTGAATTTTGTTTCCGACTTGTTGGAGAGAGAGAAAAATGAGCTGTTAATACGATCCTTTATCGAGTATTTTTAAAAATTTTGTCTTTTTTATTTATTTATTTGCTGTTGGGGGGAGGTAATTAGATTTATTTATTTATTGTTTAGTGGAGGTGCTGGGGATTGAACTCAGGGCCTCATGCATGCTAAGCACACACTCTACCACTGAGCTAGACCCCCATGCCCCTTATTGAGTATTTTTTGAGAATCTGATTCCGGAACAATAATGTGTATTTTAGTCACAGTTCCATTAGAACTCTCTGAAATAAAAATAGTGTGTAGGTGAAAGATGGATCTGAAATCCCCAGAATATATATTTTTTCAGAACTGCTATCTGGTTACAAACATTCCAATGAGACTCCAGAAAAATTGCTAATTATTTAGTACCTATGACTATCTAGGAAAATATACTTTGAGGCCAAGAAAATGTTCAAATTGTACTGGTTTTTGGGTGTTTTATGATTATAAAAAACAAACTGCATCGAAATTTGTAAAACTACTCACTCTGTCACAATCTTAAATTTTACTGATTTCGTTTATAAAATTTTCAGGTATCTATTTTAACTGTTTTTCTAAAAACTATAGGCATCACAACTAAATGCTTTCATGATCATTTTATCGTTAGTTCAAGCATACTGTTAGGAGTGCTATTAGAATTCTCTCTGATAAAGGTACTTATCACTTTGGCTACTTCCTTAAAAGCAACATATTCCAAAAAATATATTAAGTAAATGGATTAACAGAAACATGGTGATATCATGTATATACTATACACAACCACAAGTACATGATAAAGTGATAAAACCTGTTGTTTCTCATTTCTAACTCCTACTAACAAACCTGTAGGAAAAAATTTAGTTCCTGGTGTAGCTTATTCAAATCCACATCAAGAATGAACTAACAGCTCTGGTATATAAACCTAAACCATCTTACTTAGTCTCATGCTCAACATTTTCCATAGAGATGGCTTTCTTATTTCATTTAAGCCCCCATTATATTAAAAATAAACATCCCAGAAAATGAAAACATTGCCATTGCCAAATTATACAGACTATTGCCTATTATACAGGTTACTGAAGGTTTCTGACCATCTAACGAAATCATTTAAAAATATTTTGTACGCATATTTGGAACAAAACTAGGTGGTTATTACCAAAAATATACTCTAGGATTTTTACGTGAAATCTTTCAAAAAGAAAACAACACACACTTTTGTTGCATAGACAGCTTTTTCTTGTAGTCTTTGCACTTCTTCTTCTTTTTCGAGGCGTCATATTCCCCCTTCAGTTGAAACTTGGCCACCTCTACATGTAATTTGTAGCCTCTAATTTCATCTTCATCCAAAAGTTTTAATGCGAGATCCACAGATTCCCTCTTTATAAAGGGAAAACAAGATACAGTCAGTCAGTAAGTTACACACCAAATTAAAACTCGTAAGTTCTTTAGATGAATGATGACTATACAGAAAATAAAGATTTAAATATAACCACCTACACTAGGATAAAGAACTCTAGAATGCGTATCAGGAGACCTGCATTTAAGACACAGCTGTCCGCAACCAGTTACGTGAACTTAGGCAAGTTATTCAAGATCATTGAGCCCCAATTTCTTAATCTGTAAAATGGGAATGGAAATGTCATCTTTGCAGAGTTCTTGACAAAATTAAATAAGACACATAAAGGGTAGTGACTGGCATACAGTAGGTGTTCAAAGTTATACCATCATTGGAATAGTAGTTTTCTTCTTGGGGTCTCTAAGTTCTCATCTATACAGTGAGGCAAATGGACTTGCATGATTTTTAAGGTGCATTCCAGTTTTAAAATTCTAAGATTCCTACTTAAAAAACTAGATGACTCAAGGAACTGGGAATAGCATAGCTAGTCTTTAATTTTTTTGTTCACCAATTAAAATGTAGGTCTGTGATATACTGAGAAGAAGATGATTATCTGACAGCTTGAACACTAAACATTTTTGCAGATTCTGGGTCCTGAACAGAGGGGACAACTGTCAGCTCTACAGATTCAAAGATCTGAAAATCTGAGGAGAACTCAAAAGAACTGAACTCAGCCATGCAATCAAATATGGATCCTGGACCAATTAACTATATTCTTCTGGAACTCCATTTACTGGGTTGCCAATCTTGCATTTTTATGGGTCATAAATTTTACATATCAAGTTTGTCAAAACCCCATTTTCTTCTTTAAAAATTTTAAAATCCAATCAAATCCCCCAAGAATCTGTTCACAGATTGTTAGTAATCCTTGAAGAACTTATAAAACTCTCAATCTCCCTGCATTTGAAAATTACATAAATACCTTCCTATAATGGGCATACTTATGTATGACCCCATCGTGTTCAAGAACAGGTCAAAAACCTCTCTCCCTCAAAGCTGCCAGCTTAGTCCTACTCTCTTCTGATTTCACTGAAGTGTTGTATGCTCGCAACACACTCACGATGCTGGTACTGTTGTTTTATCACTTTGACTTAACTTTGTAATTATTTTCAGGGTCCATGACACATGTACATGCCATCATTAGGTCCATTTCTCTTGTACCCTGCAATAATGCATAACACATGCTCCTAAGGAGACAAGTGTTCCAAAAAGGATGGCTGCCTTTGACAATGAACTTTCCCCATGCAATTTATTCCCCATGTAATTTATGGTACCATGAACACATAAAGTTCTGCAAATTTCTGTTAACACTACTCTCTCTTCTCTCCTATTCAAAATATATTTCAAAGCAGTAAGCATAAGCTATCACCTCCTTTATGGTCTAATTCAGAGGTCAGAAAACTTCTTTTGTAAAGGGCCAGTGAATAAACATTTTAGGCTGTGTCGGCCACGTGGTCTGTGTTGCAACCACTCAACTCTGCTGTTAAAACATGAAAGGAGGTATAGACAAATGCGTAAATGAATGAATGTGGCCGTGTTACAATAAAACTTTATTCATAAAGGCAGCCAGTGGGCTGAGTTTGCCAAACCCTGGTCTAAATCATTCCAATAGGCAAATAAAATGTTACCGGCTTTCTCTTCTTTGTGGATTTTTAAAACGTGTTTTGCACTGACTATATGCATATACTCCTAAAGAGATCTTTGCGGCAAGGATTCTTTTAAGACAAAAGAAGCACTTTGGACCTAAGACTTACAAAACACCTTGACCTCATAACATATTTTCTTAGAAGAGCAAGTGAATGTGATACACACAGGTACGATCTGAAATTTCCGTTTTCTTCACATCCTGCTTTGAATAGCTCTCACTCCCGGTTACCACCTATACAAAATTATAGCCCTGGTTCCTGAGTTAAAAATGGAGATAGGAGAAACTTATTTGACCACATAACTGACCTTCAAATAACAGCAAAGCCCATCTCCTTTAAGATTTCCTTGATTATCTTTGTAAAGTTTGACCTTAAATTCTTCTGTTTGAGGATCTCTCATTATAATGCCAAACTTGGACATGAGCTGTATAAATTCATCCACTGTAATGTCTGGAGGCAAACCTGTGACATTAAGAAAAATTTCAAAAAGTTATAAACACATCTACAATAATGGTGAGGGCTACTTAAGAATTCAACCAATTAGAATTCTGTAACTTAGATGAGTGCAATTTTGATTTTCTAAAAGTATGTAAAAATCTCACATTTATAGACCTGAAGAAATTTCATGTTTTAATGTATTCAAATATACATTAAAATCATGCTTTGCTTAGGCCTTGTATCAATGAATCTGAAGGGGCAAACTGCTATGAGTTACCTAAAGCAGACAGAAATGATGGCATGCAGTTACACACACTTAAGTTTTCCTAGTTTTGTAAAAAACATATTCTTCATTCATGTAAATGGCTGAACAAATAATGGCACAATGACAAAAAATAGAATTTAGAGAAACTGAAAACTAAAAATCACTTTGTGAAAAATCTCAGTATCAAATATTTTCTACTCTAAATTTGGTTAAAAAGGTATACATACCAGACACATAAACATTTGTATTTCTATCTTCTTCAACATGAAACCACCCTAAAAATCAAAATAAAATAATAAAACACATGCAAGAAAAGGTAAGAGTCCCCTTAGGAAATCCTGACAATGTGGCAGTTTCTCAAAACATCCGGAAACTTTTTCTTAACCTCAAAACAAGATAAACTAACTCCAATCGCTGTGCAGCTTTCAAAGTATTTGGATCTTTGGACAGATAATTCATTTCAGGGCCCTATCTGAAAAAAGATGGGTAGTTTATCTTGGTTCTTTATGAATCTGATACTACCCTAAAAACCCTCATCTTTGCACTGACTTTAGGCCTTGGCATAAGTGGCTTCTGACTCCAATCTACTGTGTTAGACCCGGCCAAGCTGAAGCAAAATTAACTTGAGTTCAATTTAATTAAACTCAAAAAGTAAAAAAGAAAAAACCTACAAAAAGAACTTTAGATTATCTATTAATAGTAGCTCTATTATGCGAAGGAAGAAACTGAGCATTGAATTGAAACAGCCCACCCGATACCCACAGGTCAGGGCGAGAGCCAACATATGAACCCAAATAATAATAATAATTTCAAAAACCCAGCTTATGATTCTGTCAAATCTATTTTAAAATTCTCCAAAAAGTAACTATACACACACACACATTTTCAATTTTTACACTCATGTTTTCCAAGCTGAATCCACTTGCCTGATTCAGCCTTTCTCTTTTCTCCCCTCTTTTTGGGATCACTGGGTTCGGGGGTTTTTCTTTGTGGAGGTTCCTCCGCAGTCCTAGCACTGACATCTTGGACACTTGCAGTAGAGCTAGATGCACCATCGTTAGAAAAGCCGTAATTGGCCTGATATGTAGCAATGAAATCTTCAGTGATCTAAACAAGAAATTTAGTACACACACATACAGAAATTCAAAAATGATTTCCTCCCGTAAAAAGTTTACACTGTGTTAAATAACAGCATATTCAGTTATACAACCTAACATACAAGTGTTTCTGTGGATAATAGTAATTAAAGTGTAAACGAAAGAACGGTCACCTTATGCAGGAAACTGCGCATAAAATGACAAAAAATTAAGACACGGGTACTTGGATTATCAACACAAAAGTCTGAGATACTGTTAAAGGCATTTTGAGTGATGTTGGCACCTTTTCTAGTTGTTTCATTTATAAGTTACTGTATCTGCAGTCTACTTAACTAAAGCTACAAGTAAATTTAACAAGGAAGTACTAGATAACCATGAAACAGAATAAAAACCAATAGTCAACTAATAATCTAACAGAATCAAATTTTCTTTTACTATATAGATGAGCAAGAGTATATGTAGGCTAAATATTTAATATCTGTAAGCAGAATACACAGGGTGGAACTCTAATTTGGTGTATAAAGAATGGGGCTACTAACAACTGTAAAATTAAATGCTTATTTTAACTCCATCGCTGATTAAATCACATTATCATTTAATGTCAGAACAAATCCAACCCACATCTATCCTCCTGGCTCTTAGGGAAAAAAAGCACAATTGCACAATGAAAGAAATGTAGTTATATCTTCATACCAATCAATGTCAGGTAAACACGGGAATGAGGAAAATTTAAAACTCAAAGTTTGAAGAGGTACGGGCTTCCACAACATAAAAAGATAGAGTCACAAATTAATCCATTATCAGATCACTGTCAAAGCGCTCAGAAGGCTGAAGAAACCAAGCCTGCACTCCACCTGGCACTACCAGTACTGAAGAGAAGTAGTAAGTTCAACAATTCGGAGTGATTGGAACATACACACAAATACGAAACGGGAAAGAAGAAAGTTAAAATAAGTAATTTTTTAAAATAACACTCAAATTACACAAGAGACATGGTTTGTATTCCTGGCTTGCAAGTTGATTAGCCTGCGATTAGTATCCTTTTTTCCACCCATAGAAGACTTTGATTAACAGGGTACTTTTACCAAAAAGTTTACAGAACTAAGTTTAACATTAGTCTTTTTACTTCCAAGCTGAAATAAAATACTCAACAATTACGAAGTACTCTAAGCAAATATGCACAGATCTTTTTCATCCAATATTCAGTGCACCTCTACTTGTATTCTTGTGGTGATATGGTTCAAACCTACATGTCTAGGAACAAAATTTAATAGGAAGGTAAAAAGAAATACAAAGTTCAGTAAGTAAAGATTTAGCAACAGCGACTTTTTTTCAAATCAAGAAGTTGCGTTTTGCACATAAAACATCTGAATTCCTGGGATAAGTGAGGTTGGCTACCTGAGATCAACAGCTACTAAATTTGCTCTCGGTGTTTTTCCTCTTTGTAATAAAAAGCAGTCACCAATGCAATAACCAACTATGACCTTCACAGATATAATTAATAAGGCATAGAAAAGACTTAAGAATTAAATTACATTTAAGACATACCCCTAAAGTTTTACGTTCCTTTACACGTCGGTTCTGCCACAGAGACAACAAAAAGAAGCGTCACTATCCAGAGGGGCTCTAACCCAGGACCTCAGCAAAGAAAACATGAAAGCGCCCCGCGAGGCTGGCCAGGCGGGCCCGCTCTGCAGTGCCGCCCGTACGACTCTTACCTTGGGGAACCAAGCCTTCTTGTCCAGGTCCCACTCGTACGGGGTGTCAGCCGACTGCTGCCCGAAAGAATCAGTTTCTCCGCCGGGATCTTTCTGGGTGTCGCCGTCCTTGGTGTCTCCGTACAATTCTTGCATTCGCAACTGCTCATCAAACTCGTCGTTCGCATCCAAGTTGTTGCCGCTCATCTTGCCGACTTAGCCCAGGGACAGGGTCCGGGCGAGCGAACAGGCCGATCTGACTCTGGAGGGGAACAGAGAAAAGGAGGTCGGCCACGCTCAGCCCGCGCCCCGCCGCCCCCCGGCCCGCCTCCCCGCGGCGCCCCAGCAGCCCCCGGGAAGTCGGGGCCGCTCGCCGGCCGCGCCGCTCCCCGCTCCTCCCGCCCTCCCTGCTGCTGCGCGCACGCGCGTGCGCCGCCGCCCACCTGGCTCGCCCCGCCGGGCCTCGCCGCGGATGCTCGATCCAGGGCGCGGCGAGAGCGCGCACGCGCGCCGCCGCGGCCCACGCCACCGACCGGGTCTGCGGCGACTACGGCTCCGGCGGGAACGTCAGGAAATCACTTGAAAACGGAGGCCCGCTCAGGCTGACGCAGCCGCCATTGTCGGCGCGTCGCGACGTCGCGGGTCGCGCCGACCCGCCCCCAGTGGCGTCAACAGGCGCCGACGCGAGCCGGCGGCGTGGGGCCCCGGGGGCGGGGCTCCGGGGGCCGCCTTGCTGCCGCGCGGTGATGCCCGCCCGGGCCGCCCGGGCGCGGGGCGAGGAGCGCGCGGCACCTCGGGGACGCTGGGCTCCGCGGCGTCCCCGCCGGGCCCGGGCGCCCGCAGGCGCGGGAAGGTTCCCACTCGGCCGGCGCCGGGCCGGGCACCGAGGCGGCCGCCATCTTGGGGGAGTGGACGGGGCGGGCGGGACGGGCCTGCGGAGAGAGGAAGGCGCACCTCCTCCGCCCCGAGGTCCCTCCTCCGCGTGGGAAACGAGTCTTTTTCTGGTTTCGTTACAAGTCCCTGGGAGCGGCGATGGCTCTAGTTCATCTTGGTAACCTGAGCTCCTAATACGGGGTCTGGTGTTAGTGCGTATGTGGTGAGTGAATGAATGAATGAACGAATGATGGGTGGAAGGACCAACCTTCTTTCCCAAGCCTGTGCTCCCTCCTTTGTCTCTCCGATACCTTCCTCAGGCTGGAGATGACTCTGGGAAGGAAGGGCAGCAGTTGCCTGCCCCTTGTTCTCTGTAATGCGGACGTGCTCAAGCTCCAAACCTGAAACTTTTAACATTCGGTACACACACCACTTTTACTGCCCGACTACCGCCGTTTTTTGGTCTGTCTGTTAGGAAAAACATGCATACATTTAGAACTTGAGTGCGTTTTTATAATATAGATAACAAGAATTTTATTAGGGTCAGTTAAGCATTGCTAAGTAGTTCTTCCTGGATCTAAAAATAGTATACAGCTGTTTTCAGCAGTGTGTTATTGGGCTCCCATTTCATTCCTGAGTGAGTTCAAAGCATAGGTGATAATATGCTACGCAGCTGCACGTGATACTGAGCGCCTGCTGTATCCACAGGCTCCTCTGAGCAGGTGGCCAAAAACTTTCCTTATACTTAGGTCCCACGTGACTCAGCCAAAGGCTACCCAGAGGCCTGTGAGGTGACCTGGCAGTGTAGCTTCGCATTCTGGACTGAATTTGACTCACTGAACCAATAAGCCTCTCCCAGAAAGAGGGATGAGTGTGGAACAGACAGGGACATGGTCAGAGCAGCACAGGAGCCGGGAGGCCCACGTAGGGAAGGTAGGAAGCAGAACAGAGGCCTTCTGTGGTGAAGTCCTCCAGGGGTGAGAGGAGAAGCCCAGGCAGTGCGGCGGGGTCATGGAGTCACCGTAATAGTGGAGTAGTGGAATTGGGAGCTAAGCATGCTTGTACCTGCAGTGGCATCCTATTTGGCCTTGGACCTGACAGTTGTTTGCTTTTTTAAAACAATGCTGTCTTTCTGAGGCCTGGTTCCTGTTCTTATTTTCTTGTTGATTCCTAGAATTAAATTCCTAGTAACTGAGGTAATCTGGAAGTATTTCTGTCTTAATAAGCTGTATCTTTTCAAGCTTTTTTGCAAGTCACAGAAACACTCAAGGTAACAAGCAAAAATGGGGGAGGAGGTGTCCTTTGTTATAAAGATAGGGAGTAGTTCCTGAAACTCCAGGACTGGAATGTAAATGGGCTGTGTGAGGGTCTGCTGGACCCAGGAAGACAGAATCCAGACAGCCAGCTTCTCCCTGAGTATCAAGTACATTCTTCTCTCTTTGACCTCTGTGAAGGGTGATCTGTGCTGTACTCCTGGCCTAATAGGCCATGGCCTTCTTGGTGGATAAAAATACATTAACCTACAAAAGCAGAGACTGCCTGGCCAGAGAAGTCATCTACCTGGCCTAGGAACCATTTGGAAAATTACTGAACTATACAAAACTAGATTTTTTTTTTTCAGTGGCCATTCAAGCTCACTCTGGGAACTTTCCTGTCCCCACTTCCTGCAATCTCAAGACTTAGTAGAAATAAAAATAACTTATTTTGAAAAATGACTGATGGATCCCTGACTTAGGATGGTTATAACTGCAGAAATTCTTTAAACCCAAATTTGCTATTTTCCAGAGGTATGCCGGTGTTGAATGTTTTGTAATACTTTCAATGTCAATGACAAAGACTTACCTCAGTTGGTGACTTTGTTTTCCTGCTTTGTAGCATATTATATTATTATGCTCCATTATTCTAAGTCTTGGGTCAGGGCAGACCCTGAGCAAAATTGAGAAGTATGTGAAATTTGTTTTTCATGTGTCCCAGCACTCCCTCACCAACCCCCTCCCCATTTAGGTCCCTTTCCAAAGAAATGAAATATTCCATAGTACCATTTCTGACACTGCAATAGGCAGTGTTGGAGAAATTGTGGGTATTTGGGCCTGTTTGTAAGGTTAGCTCTCACGTGGATAATCTGTTAAAAAAGGAGACCATCCCCTTCCCAAAATAAAACAAAGCAGAGCCATGAATTTTAATACCCATTCCTCAGCTCTGGATGGGAGGCTGATGCCCTATGAAGCCATTTAGGGAATGATTTTATATCCGATCCCTAAGTCACCTAGGGATTACTGAGAATGAAAATCAAAGTTCTTTGAGTTCTAGTTTTATCAACTGCTAAGCTCTCTTAGTTTTTGTAATCTGGTCCTTTTATCAAGTTATTTCTAAAATGTTATGCTTAGCAGAGTAAAGAAGTAATTTTTACCCAGAGTGAGGAAAATAGTAAAATATTTTGGAGCTTTGGGACTTGAAAATAAACTTGGAGTTAAAAATGGATTCTCAGTGATATTCTGTCAGAAGTATTATTTTTAGAATATAAAGTTACACAGTCACTTAAAATTTTATTTCATATTTATTTGTTTTTCCCCACTTATTACAATGTCCAATCAAAACAATACTAATACAATACTAACACCCCCCCACTTTAAGTAAACCAATTTTACAGAAATGTAAAGTCTAGTGTTAATATATATTCCCTTTTCAAGCCACATTTTAAGCAAAAGTTCACAATTACACAAGGCATTTAAAGAGAGCTCAAAGCTACCAAAAGCACATCCCCAAATCAAGTTTTAGAAAGTACAGATTTAACTATCAATAGTGCCAAACATATGCTTTAATTTGCCCCAAGAAAACATTGTCTGAAACCACAGATCTAAATCTGACACGTCTATTGACAACAGTTGTTTGCAAGAACAATTGTTAACAAGTTTATAGTGTTAGCAAGTAGGAGCAGAGGATAGAAAATCAGAACCTTCTACCTGATTCGTAAGGGCAGAAATTAATTAGGTCATACTCTTACAGGACTTAGGCACACATCGGGCTTAAGGAAGTCAAGCAGGAAGAAGATCAGATAACAACTGCACACCTAGGTGTTAGGGATTTCACGTGGTACTTCTACATCTTTTAGAAAGAGGGCACTGCTCACCAGAAAGAAAGGCATTTCTTTAAAGGAAGCATTTCAGACAATGGCAGGCTCCTGCAGATTTTTTGAAAGGGGTCCTTCTTTGGAACCCTCAAATGACACCATCGTGGCCACTTACTCTGCCTGTGAAGAAGGCAAGTTCTTCCCAATATTTGTGAAAGATAACTTTGCCCAGTTATCAATCAGCAGTAGTTACAAGTAGAACTATATTAAGTCAGTAAGCGCTGACCTAGTAAGGCAAGCACCCTGCCCCAGATCCTTACTCAGTACTTTATACTCGCTAACCCCAAAACATTTTCTTTGCAACTGGACAGCTTTAGTTCTAATGAATGGAATAGAGATTAACAGAAAAGAGGTGTTCTACTTCTCTTTGATCCCCTTTCATATGCAAAGTATAATCTCTAGATTTACACCACATAATAAACACACAGTTTTATGCAAATCACAGGAGTATATGAGAAATTAGAAGCGTCATAGATGTGATGGAAACAAATTAGATTTTTAAGTGTCATCTTGTTTATTTCACCTTCCTTCCTCTTCCACCTCCCTTAGGACCCACTGATGTATACAGATGTGTCTTTCTATACCTAGTGGGGCTTCATTTTATTTAGAAAGCCCAATAACATTCATGTTTGTACACCGAAGAAAATCATGGTTTGTCTTTTACTTGTAAGGATCCTCCCCTCCTCAGATTTCAGCACAGTTCATAAACAGCAAAACTCTCAACACCATATACCCACACATAGCTCAGAGTCGAATACACACGCTGGGAGGAAAAATACCATTTTTAATTGAAAAGCTAGACTCTGTTCTCTTCCTTCTTCACACGACACCCAGCGAACAAGGTCACACTAATTTCAGACACCTGAGTGCTCGCGGCACCCGGGACCCTTCCCGTCACAGCCAGGTTGTCAAGAGGGGTGTCAGCAGCAGGAGGGTCAGGCAGCCCTGCCTTGCAACAGAATAACTGAGCTTTAAAATGCTGCTGGAAGGTTTTGCTCAGCCAGTAAAGAGCAAAGGGGTTTACACAAGAATTGCTGAAAGCCAGAACCCGAGAGAGAATGGTGACAATAAGATGAATGGCAGAGGGGTCCACGTAGGTTTGAGAAGTGAATGAGCGGTAGAGATACAGGAGGTGATTTGGCAACCAGCAGAGAGCAAACAGAGCCACCAGCACCAACACCGTTCTGGCAATTCGCCTCCGGGATTCAATCTGTAGGGGGAAGAAAAATGGCAAAAACAACAACCCCCCCCAAAACAAACAAGCAAACAAAACAAACAAACACAAACACAAACAAAAATATTTAGCTGGCATTGATTTTTAAAAGCCATTCTCTAGATTTACATAGAAATTTACAGTTAACACACTGGTGTGCCTATGAACATGTCTGTGAGATTACTGGCTGGCACGTCCAGGAAGGCAGCCTGTGGTTATAGAATACAGCAAGTTAATTGACATGGTAACCCATGATCTTGGTCTCGTTAGCTCTAATTCAGACTCCCATTCCCGGTTTTAAGATACTCTAGGCTGTCTCCAATTTTCTCAGGGAGTGTTGTGGAATTATTGAAAATTTATTTTAATTAAGAAATAGATGCTATACAAAATTGCTTTCACTGCATCAGCAGAGGCTGACTAGGTTAGAATTGTCTTCTGGGGTTCCTGAAAGTTGCCAAATTGGTACCCAAGATTGTTTTTAATGTATAAGAATTCTAAGTATGTAGTCAAAGAAAAAAAAAAAAACAATGTGCCATCCTTTATGTGTGAAAATATCCAACTTACACCTCTTAATAAGAGAAATGAACCAGATTAAGTGAAGATACTGCCTGTGGTCACAGATAGAGCAAAGATAACTTCATGTGGGCATTAACATGCAATTTTAGCCTCCTGAGCACCCCTGTTGAACCAAACGAATGGACTAGCTCAAAAAAAAAAAAAAAAAAACGGCACTGAACAAGAAGGACCTACTGTGTAGCACAGGGAACTATATTCACTTTTTTGTAATGAGCTGTAATGGAAAAGAATCTGAAATACATATATATATGTATATATATATATATATACTCAGATATATATATCTGAGTCGCTTTGCTGTACACCTGAAACTAACATTGTAAATTGACTACACTTCAATAAAAAATAAAAATTAAAACATAACAGAAAAGGCACTGAATTCTCCATGTACTGGTCAAGAGGTAAATGGAATTATCTCCTCCCAACCAAGAAAGATAGAAATCGTGTTGGGTTTTTTTTTAATCAAGTGGAACAATGTTTTGCTAATATTCTTTTTATTCTGTTCATATTTACGAGAAGAGAGCACATCTGGGTCTTGCAGTGGTCTTAAGCTTCTGGGAGTCACTGCATTCTCTCACCACTGGCACTTTGCCCCTCCAGACCCCAGCTTGCTCATCTGTGTGCAAGTGGTTTGCATTGAATAATGTTCTGGCTTCTTGCCAGTCCTACCATCCTGTGTTTTTCTCTCACGCTGTAACCGTCTAAAACAAAAGGTGCTTCACTTTAGAGTCTCACCTTGTGCAATGTTCCTCACTATTCCAGGGGGTGATTTTGACTGATCCTAAACTTCAGCTGCCCCCTTTCTAATGATAGTCGTCCTACCATTTACTGAATGTTTACAGTGCAGCTGGAACTATGCTAAGCATTTCATATATTTCATCCAGTCCTCATCGTCGTTTTCCACATGAGGAAATTGAGGCTCAGAGAGGTTAAGTATCTTGCACAGGATTGCTCAGCTAGTATGGAATTAAATCCTGGGTCTGACAGACTCCAGAGCCCATGACCATAACAAAAATACCATAGTGCTATTGCCTCTATTGCTCACAGGTGCAAAAGCAGGCATTTCACTTCTAAATTCATGTATGAGTCCTGATTAATACATACCTGCTTGCGGGCTTGGCTTTGTTGCTCAGTAGGTATGTTCAAGGTACTTTTGTAGAGAGTCCTAGCAATCAAGGAATAATAGACAGAGATAATCGAGAGTGGAATAATGTAGAACACTAAGAAGCACAGCAGAGAATGTATCTCTTGCAGGAGCCTCTCAGAAACAGGATAAGAGGTACATGCTTCAATTGTCACATTTTTGTTGGGATCATGAAAGGTATAAACGTTTGAAAATATAGCCTCTGGTAGAGCAATTATCATAGACATGATCCAGATGCAGCCGGCTTTGGCACAGGTCTTCAGGATGGCATTGGAGGGCTGACGCTCCAGGGGCTTCACTACTGCCTTGTATCTAGAAACACAGAATCATAGTGAAGGTCGAAATCAATATCAAAATTACAGACTCGTAGGGTTAGAGGTGACCTTAGTGGTCATCCAGTTCTACCTCCTATCCATATGTGTATATAACCAAGTCAACACTAACCAACTGGAAAGGATTATGATTTCAAATACACATAATAGCTCCTGGTATCCTCTATTGATGCTAATCACCTCGTCCTTTATTCACTATAACAAGATTGTCCAGATTTGCATTTTTAAAATAATTTTTCTTCTAGATCCTCTATTTAGGGCAAATAAATATTTTCCAGCATGATTTTGTGTGTGACTGAGAGTAATTCATTACCTGTGTATTACCTTAAGTGTTCTAAAAGACTTCCTTTTAGTATAAGTGACATATTAAACCTAATTCTCCTTTCTTCGGGAGTGAGCAGTCATCAATTTTTTGAGAAAAGAATTCCCTAAGTTTATGCAGGAAAGAGGAGAGGGTTAATTTCTTCCCTGTTCATAAGTGCTAATTTCTTGCCCAAGCTGATCTGCAGGTAGATTCAGGGCAAGGCAAGGGTGAAATTGGAAACCCTGTACCTGTGCAAAGATGTCTCCTTATTCTGACAAATCCACCTCAGAATCTATAGCCTTTAAGCAAATCTGCCCTCAAAGAGAATATAAAACCGGTCAAAGCAAAATCCCATAAAAGACTCAGAGAAAGCTTTTCCTCCTCTCAGATTCTAGAATCTGAAGAAGCTATTCCTCCTGGTACTGCCAGGCATTGATTATTTACAGGCTTCTTGCAGGCTTTTTAAAGCATCACTTTTAACATTTGCAGCCTCAATTTTTTTTTCCATGCTTTCACGGTTATCATTCTACAATAGGAACACAGAAAAACACACTACTTAGACTGAAAATATCCTAACAGAGCCTGAACACCCTGACTGCCAGCGGTTCTCACACGCTCCATCCATAGAGCTCTAAAAGTCAACCGGGATTAATGTATGTCTCTGGAAACGAGAATGTCATTGAATGTCTATAGAGAAAACAAATACAGTTAAGTGATGACGGTATGCTGAGTTACCGGGAAGCCGAAAGCCTCCCTGTTTTGCTGCCGTTAATTAATTTGATGCATTTCAAATACATTAGATGCACGTATCTTTTTACCATTCTTCCGGTAGACAGTAATGCATATGTGGTCAATTTCACACCTATGCGGATGTTTTAATGTTGACAATATTGCACCACTAGGCTGCACTAATGTATAAAGCATGGATTGTTTTTCTTTTACACCTGGAATAATTTCTCTTACTTAGTAAACGGGGGGGGGGGGGGAGACACAGTTCAGTATTCTTTCAAACAATTACACTTCAAAGAGAATAAATGATCCCTAAAGCACGCAATTACAATCTGTCCTCCGATGCTAACACAGGATTTTTACACCAACTTTTATTTAAAATGCCCACCCCCCCATTTTCCAATCTTACATACAGGTTACAGAGTGTGAGAAAAGCAGCACAGTAGCCCGTTAATGCTAAGTACAAGCTTTCCTTTCTTTTTGTCTAATTTCACATCCTGGCAAATATAAGTGAGAAAAGAAACCCACCTGTCAGCGCTGAGAATTGTTAACGTGAACACTGATACACCAACAGAAGTGAGCCGGATGAAAGAGAGCACCTTACAGCCAATTCTTCCGAACAGCCACCCTTCTGCAAGGTAGTGTGTTGCATCCACTGGCACACATGTTAGCAGAAGTAAAAGATCTCCAAAAGCCAGGCTGGTGATGAAAATATTTGGAACTGTCTGCATGGATTTGGTCTTGAAAAAGACTTTGATGAGAATAGCATTTCCAAGGATGCCCACTGAAATGATCACAGCATAAGTGATATAGATGGCACACAATGCTTCTATTCCTGGAGAGTTGTCTCCGGTCCTTCCTTTATTTGTGGTATGATTAGGAACGAGAGAGCTTGATGATTCTGTGTCATTTGTGGTTGAAATTGAAGTCTGATTAGGTGACTGCCTTTGAGACATTTCTTCTGAAGCCTATGCCTTTAATATTTCTTCTGTTCAGTTCAAATGTGGTTGATTGTCACGTCTAATGCCTACGTCTAGTAATGAGATGGCAGGAGAACAGAGCAGAATGGCAAGCAAATTCAAGACATCCGGATACTCCTTTCCTTCAGTTGTGCTGTGTCTCCCAGCATGCTTGGCTAAATGCTTACTGATCTGGCACTTGAAGAGTGGGAGGTGGAGGAGTTTTATTGGTGTTTCCATGACAGAAGGAGGGGGGTTTGGGAAATGCTCTGCAGTTGCTTGTTCTTCTTTGTTGGGGAATCCTATGACTACCTAGGTGTCATTAAATCATGCTTATTGTTTATTAGAATCACTCTGTTTCCATATCCAAGCACGAAGATTCCTATAGATTTTTGTCAATTTTCTCCCAGAATGCGCCCATTTCTCTGCAATCAGAAGATGGTCTAATGCATTCTCTTTTACATGGCAAATAAGTATGTGTGTCCCCTGAAACACAAACTTGAATCTGGTCCTCAAGGTTTAATATCAGATGGCTGCCGAAGTAAGAAATCATTCACATTTTGACAGGACTGATGTTAGTTCTAAGGAGGAATAATTTAGGTGACCTGGGCTCATCACCTAGCCCTGATACATGGTAATTCTCAACCTTGCATATTACCAGGGCTGTGCTTCACAATATCAAAGCAATCTTTACAAGGTGAAAAACCCAGGCAAACCACCAGTTGCTTTGTCTCTGAATGTCCTAATAAAACACTTTTTTATTGTTTAAGTGTCTGTTTTAATGCCATATATTTTTAAAAATGCTGTTGAGGGTTTCTCTCTTTAGAAATGGTTAAGGCGAACCTGCCTTGTTCCAAAACAAAATCATGCAGAACACAGCTCAAGATCCTGACCCCAAAGGACTTGGAAGAATGAAAATCATTCTTTTCAAATGAGAAAATCCCACAGGTTACTCCAAAGGTGATGCGCAGGTAGATAATGTTTACATCAACTGAAGGAAGCAGAAAATTAAGGCAATTACCTTAGTACCAGCAAGAAATGCCCCTGATTACAGAACATGTAAGTATGTGATTTTGATGTCTATGTGTCGGGTAGGGGGTTGTTTGGGAGTGGGAGGCCAGCAGTTGAAAAGCATTTGATAACATAACCTGCTAAGAAATAGTCTCTGAAATGGTCACATTTGAAGGATAACGTCTCAGTGAGGAGAAACTTTTTGTAGTAAGGTGCATGTAAGCATATCCATGTTAGAATTAGTCTGGGAAGTGGAATGAGAAGCAGCAAAGTATCTGGCCAATAAACGGGAGGCGCAAACAAAGACGGCTCTTCACACCGACAGAAATAACAGGCGCAATAAATTCTCCAGGGAAAGTGAATTGGATGAATTCAATCAATTACCTGGTTAATTGGAGCAACCCAAACCACACCTATCCACCACCCTTTATGAAATGATCTCCAGAGGTTGAATTACCCAGTTAAATAATTGTTTTTGATGGGAATGAGGAGGGGGAATGTTTGGAGAAACCCAAATCCCTTAGCTTTTAAGTATATACCGTTAAGTAATTTTATGCACTGGGCTGGCTCTTTTAAGACCGGCTCTATGGAAAATGGCTCTATACCGTTCATATCTTGTTCTCACAGAGCTAATGATAAAATCTCTTTGGGATTCCAGCATAGCATTTAGCGAAGACCAAACAGTACCTCCCAATTCACACCTCAGCTGATGGCCACACAGCACTGTTTGGTAAGCACGTGATGTCTAAAATTATTCGAATTCCGAAGATCTCAGGTATGCTTGCCTCAGGCTGCGGCTACCAGTGTGCCTTTCCCGCTTCCTCTGCCCTCTGGTCAGAAGTCAGGAGAGAGCAGTCATGTCCAGGGTGCTTCTGGTGTTTTGGGACCTCTAGGATTCTAGAATCCCAGTGGATCAGAGTTGAAAGTGACCTTAGAGATGAGGAAATCAAATCCTCTATTTTCTTCAGAGACAGAAATGAGGTTCAGAGTGGGGAACCTTATCTCATGCAAGGTCACACAAGCTTTCCGTAGCAGAGCTAAGAAACAGGTTCTTCCTGGACTCTGAAAGGTTAAAAATTAGCGTCAAGAGCTGAAAAACACTCCGTTCCTGACAATGAGCCGTATTTGCTCATTTGGCATCGTGGACTTAGGTTTTGTGTATGTCTTATTAACTAAAAAACAAGAGATTTCCAGGCTAACAAGCAAATCATGATAGGTAATTTAAATGTATCTGCTGTTATATCTACTTCTTTTACCCTATAATTCACCCACAAAATACACCCATGTCTAGTTAATCATTTGTAGTTAAAGTTGCAGGGCATTTAGCCTATACAAAATGATAAAATCACTTCTTGTTTGGTTTTGGTGCATAATTGGCCAATATTATCATCCAGGGTTTTAAAACCAACTACTTGGTTACAGATTAAGCAATTGTAATACAACCTTAATGTAGCCTTTTGGGTTAGACATTGAACAAATAAATTACCAATTTTCTGAAGTTGGGTTTCCTGGTTTCAGTCCAATTCAGTTAGCATTGGCAAAATCTTTTTAAAATCTTTGTGAAACTGGGACGCTAAGGGTGCTGAAGAACTCTTCTCTGCCCCTAAGGTGGTGGGGAGAGGGATTAGAAAACGGTTGCTAGAGAGAGGCTGCAAATTTGGCTCCAAGGTTCTCAGCCAACAGTTGAACAGGACAGTGGTTCTCAAATTTTGGCTTGCATCAGAATTGCCAGGAAGGTTTATCAAAACACAGATTGCTGGGTCTCACTTCCAGAGTTTCTAATTTGATAGGTCTGGGGAAGGGCCTGAGTATTTGCATTTCTAACAGGTTCCCAGGTGATACTGATGCTGCTGACCGGGGACCACACTCTGAGAACCACGTACATAGGATAAAAATAAAAATAATCCAGTTGTTCAGGAGATGCATGGCTTTCCTGATGTTGAGGTCAAAGAAATATTCCTGTGAATATTCATTAAAGAAAAAGGAGTTCTGTAATGCGATGGACATTTCTAAAATCCTCCCTATGTGTCTCAGTCTCTGGTAAACCACGTCTACTGAACCATCGGGTACCTATGCTCAAATCACTCAGGGTGCTTGGGGGTGATCTTTCCAATGAGAGGGAGATGAAATGGTTAAACTTTTTGCCTATGACTCAAGCACAAATTCTGTCTGCATATTTGAGAACTGAAAAATGAATAACCAGAATTCTCCATCTATAAGTCTTCAACAACGGAGGTTCTTTTTTTTTATGCTCTTGTGTTGGGTAAGGATGGATTTCTTTGTTATTAATTAACTGGGTTAGATCAATTTTCAGAGGACAAATTTGACTTGTGGGTGTATTTGGATCTATGTAATAGTGATTCCTGTCATCACAGACTTCCCTGTTCTCCCTCATAATTTCTTGCTCCAAAACTTTATTGGTAGAGTTTCATATTTCAAGAGGAGACTACTATTCAGAATGGCCTCTGCAGAGACCAGGTAGAAAAACAATACAAATAATGCAATGGTAGCCTCTCCAAAGAGTAGAAATTGCAACTGAATTTTGAAGTGGAATTTCTTGTTAAAGCAAATTCTTGTCAATGGCTCCCTAAAAGTGGACATCCATGTCAGCTGTTCAGATTTTTAGGTGCCTTTCTATGCCTGATCATTGTACTTGTCCACCCACACGTGCCTAATATTGTATGCTGCAGTCAATGTGAAGTTCTACAATTAGAATAAATTGAGGCAGTTTTGCATTTGATAAAATGTTTAGGCTTGATGAATATTGCAGTACAAATTATGAAGTAGATTATTTTATCTCTTAGTGCATTTCTGCCCCTCTACTCAGTAATCTCCCTTTTGCTAGAATTCTCTCACAAACTCCTAATCATGTGTCCCATTTCCACAGGGCTTACTTTCAGCTTCCTACAAGCTTAATCCCTGCTAAGGTGCTTCAAATCGATAAAGGCCATACAGTTACCATAGGGCCCCACAATTCCACTCCTAGGTCTCTATCCAAGGTAAATGAAAGCATATGTCCCCACAAAGACTTGTGTGCAAATGTACCTGAAAGCATTATTCATACAAACAAACTAGGAACAACCTAGATGTCCATCAGTTAGCAACTGGGTAAACAAAATGTGACTTCTCCATACAGTGGAACACTAGTCACCACTGAAAAAGAACAATCTTATTTTTTAAACCCAGTTATCAATTTTACCTTTTTATGAGACATGAATATTACCATTTTGTGGCTATTTAGTTAGCAATGTAAAACTCATGATCTATTATCTGTAGTGGGATTTGTCCCAGGTAAAAATGGTGACTGTTGCAAACTGGAAATTGCATACTAAATGCATTTTCATTGTTCCCCTTTCACCTTCACTGTAGGATTGAAATAACTTGGGAGAGTTGGTTTTCCTCCATATTAGCACTAAACTTTCATGAGTTCAAATTGGCCACTGATCCCAGATAAGAACAAACTACTGATATGTGCTACAACATGGGTGAATCTCAAGCACAGGCAATGAAAGACGCCGGATACTCTGTATGATTCCTTAATATGAAATTTCTAGAAAAGGCAAAACTATAATGATGGAAGACATATCAGTGGTCGCCTGGGTCTGGAGGTTGGGGCAAGGATGACTGCTAAGGAGCACAAAGAAAAATGTGGGGATAATGGGAGTGTTGCATAATGATGTGATGTGATGATGTTTGCGGGATTGTAGAAATGTATTCAAACCAAACTGGACACTGAAAATGGGTGAATTCATGGTATGTAAATGATATCTAAAGAAAGCTGAAAAATGAGGGAAAAAAGGAGTAAGTCCCAGGCTCGATGCTGTTGGCGGGTGGAGATGAGTAAGACATTTCCAGCACTGGGGAGGGTGAGGCGGAGGAGACTCGCCTGTGCTGGGAACCCGTGTGCTCTTGCTGGCACTGCGCTGCTCCACCAGACACCAGACTCTGCCCTGCAGCGTTTTGCCAGGACTAGGGCTCAGGCTTTCGGGAGATACAGAGATGAGTAGAACTCAGCACTTGTCCTCAAAGAACTTAATGAGAGAGAGCAGGTAAGGATACAACCAAGAAACCTGAATTTCTCGGTTGTAGCTTCTTGCCAGGTTCTCCACCCCAAGCATTTCTGGCAGCCCCTGAGGATGGGGGTGGGGGTCTTACCTGTAGTTTGGGACTTAGGCTGTGCTAAGAGTGGTGGCAATGGTTTAACCCTTCATAGTCTTTCATAGCATCTTCCTTGTGCTCATGAACACAGGCACGGTGGCTGCCCCACTGGATGCCCCAACTTCTGCCCTGCAGTCTCTGCATCACTCTACCAGGCTTCCTAGTCTTCTCCACTGCTCCACCGAGCACTGCAGTCCCTCTCCAGTGATCACCACTGATCTGCGAGGTGCTGCCAGCACGACAGGGTATGATAAGCCTGCAAATTAAAAATAAGATCCCCTTAAATCTTAAAAGTTCTCATCATAAGAAAAAAAATTTAAACTCTGCATAATGATGGATATTAACTAGATTTATTGTGGTGATCATTTCATGATATATACAAATAGCGAATCATGATGATGTATACCTGAAACTAACATAATGTTGTAAGTCAATGATACCTTAATTTAAAAAAAGTTTCATCTTTCAATATCCAGATTACAGTGGCAATTCAGATCCCCCCATACATACCCATTTTTTTCTGACAAGAATTCTAATGGTTCTCCTCCTTCAATAGACCCAAGAATCTCTAGGGTTGCTTCCACATATGCATGAATCGGTCCTCCACTTTATTTGTTTGATCTAGTCCACTGGGTTATTGGCGACCTAATCTTGCCTCCTGAAATGGACTTCACAGCTGTTAACATCAAGGTAGTCCCACTTGCTGCTCTCAATTGACTGATTAAGTTCTCCTCATTTATGTATGAGGAAGCTGCTGAACCCAGGTAGCTGGTTCCAGAGTCCTTGGTCCTAACCACTACCCTCATCAAACAGAGATGGGCCCAACCTGACCACCAGATTGGACTGGTTCCAGCACAGAGTGCTGACTTGATCCATCCTCATCAAGATGGTTCCTCAGGGAGCCATCTCTACTCCGTCAGACTCAGGTCTGAAGTGTCCTAAAGGAAAACTGCCTGGGCCCTGGAGGAGTCTAACTCTCTAGTGGCTTACATGTAGCTCCTTCCTTTGGAGGCTCATGTACAAGATATCCAGGATGCCTGCATGTCCTGAACCAGACCCCTTCCAGTGACCTAGACTCTGATCACCCATCCACATTCTCCTTTCACGGAAAGCCTACTCTGGGAGCACCCTCCTTGTTCCTTCACAGCAATCTGACCTCGTTTGGGACCACCTCAGGCCTTTAGACATTGTTTATGCCTTTGAGCCTCAGCGGGCTGTGTGAGGGAGAGCCGGTCAGGATCTCATTCCTCCTGCTGCCATGAAAATCCTTCTTGGATGCAAACAGGTACCTGGATAGGACACAGGCAGACATCCAGGGAGGCAGGGCTGGGCCGATTCAGATAACAGCCATTGTCTTGGACTCCAGTTTACACCTTCCTACTGCGGACTTGGGCTTTGTGCTTGAGTCAGCTGTATCATGCTTTGTTATTTCCTCCCCTCCGGAGGATTTATCTCCTCAGAGGCCCTTAGCCCTACCACCGTTCCCTCAATTTACCAGACTGCGAGTATGCCTGAACCCCAGCAAGGGCTGCCACCGAGGTTCTAGCTAGAATCCACGCCAGAAGCGAGACAGAAAATAAACTCCGTCATGGTTCCCAGGGAAGAGAGAGCTGCACATCCAGTTGGAGGGTTGCTGAGGGATCAGGAAAGGATTCGTGGGAGAGTCCATTTTTTCAGAGGGACTTGAATTTCAGTAGGTAGTGATGGGAGACAGGGAAGAAGTCATAAATAAAAATAAAAAGCAAAGACGCAGGGGTGGGAGTGTATGGGAGCATGTTCAGGGGATAATCAGTCCAGTTTGGCTGAAGTGTGGGTGTGAATAGGGAAGAAGGTGAAATAATCCTGGCAAAGTGGGTTGAAGTTAACTTGTGGAAAACATTTGAATGTTGTGGGCTGAGACTGAATTTCATTCAATAAGCAATAAGAAGTTATTTCAAAGTTTCGAGCAGAAGAGTGATGGCTTCAGACCCCCTCTCCACAATCTCAGACCGGATTCCCAGGGAGCATTCTCATATATTTTGGTTGACAATTGAGGGGTCCAGCCGCCACACTACACTTGCACTTAAGAGAATGAAAGCGGGTGTCCAGGTTAGCTTGGCTCCTTTTAGAACACACAAGGCACACCTTGTCCCTTAAGAAGCGTACTGAACCGTACCTAAGAGGCGTACTATGGCAGACTTGCTGTGGCTCTGGAATCATTTCTGAACTTCACCTTGACCTGCCCATACCTCATCTTATCTTTGACCACATAATCTCCAATTGTCTTTGGTTTTAAGATCTGGTCTTTTTTAGCTTTTGTAGTTCCGTTTTTCCGGGCCTGCCCAGCGTAAGCAGTGATTGTTGAAGCACAGTGAAGGGCTGGAAATGAGGAGGGGCTTCAAAAGGAGGTTCCAAGGGCCACGCCCATTAAGAAAAAGCTGGTTTGCCAGAGCTGAGGCTGAGGCAGAGAACCCACATGGTTGTGGAGGGAAGTGCTCCAGCTGAGGAGTCGCTAGGTTCAAATATGAAGAGCGGAATACGCACATTGGGCCACAACCAGCCTTCCACAAGGTGGAACAGATGCTGCCTCAGTGGCTCGCTCAGAAGTGGAATAACAGTCACCGTGAGCTTGAGCACCTACTGTGCACTGGGTGCTATGATGTGTTCTTCATGTACATTATCCCATTTAATCTGGAGACAGCTCTGAGAGGTCGATGATGTGCTTTTGCATTTTAACGGTGAAGAAATTAAGGCTCAGAAGGTAAGAAAATTTGCTGAAGGTCACACACATTTGTAAGAGGAAGAGCCAGAATTCAATTCCAGAGCCTTCTATTACCAAGGTCAATTTTTTTTTATTCATCTTTAAGACTAGACAGAAAAGGAGGAAGCATAAGGACAAGCTGGAAGAAGGAACAAAATCAGATGCGCAGAATGCAGGCTGTTGATAGTTGAGTCCGTGCTGGAGTAGCTCTTTTCTGGACAGATCCCTGGCGCATGTTCTAGGGGCAGGTGAGGCTGTTTAGATCTACTCTCTAGGAGCCTGGACTTTCTGATTAGTGACCTGATGATCTTCAGTCGAGATTCCTTTGGCACTGCCTTGGGACACCCCAGGCCCTTGTGGGCAGCCCTGACTAGCTGGATTTGGTCTGGTTTCTACAAGTTGGGTTCATCTTTGGGGAAGAAATAGACAATGAGGCTAAGCAGCTAGAGCTTCTTGAGTGACTGTAGGAGGAAGGGGAGGTATGTAAATTGGAGAAGATGGGATATGTGGAAGGGGGAGGACAAGGATTAGTGACCAGAGCAGTTTCAGGGATTCTTCCAGAACCTCACAGTAACATTCCAACCTATGAGTTGCCCACCTCTGCCCCCCCACCAAGAAACAAGAGAACTTCCAATGCAAGGAGGAAAATGAAGTGTATTTTGTAAATTTATCAAGAGAAGGACTCAGACCCAAGTTTAGATAAGGTAGGAAAAAGGGAGCATTGAAGTCATCTAAATTAAAAGCAAAGGCAGGACCACGAAATCAAAAATGGCAGCTTGGAGCCGAGCCCCAGATGATGGCTGGAGCTCCTTGTACTCTCCTTTGTCTCAAAGCCAGTGCTGGTCATATGAACTGGGAGTTGGCACTGAACGCAGGTGAGCATCCTACGGTCCCAGGAATAGACGCAAGGATGTGACAGTCTGAGAATATGACAGGGTCTGCACTGCCCCTCTCACAGGCCAGAGGAAGCGCTTCAGGTCTGGGAGAAGAAAACAGTGCCTTTCCTGGCCAGTGCTTACCCTCAGAACATCTGCCTCTCAGAAGGTAGACTTCAGACTCGAGGGACCAGGCCTGTGGCGTCTTTACTACCCAGTGATATTTGGGTGTAGCAGAAATACAGACAGCGTCCCACACCATGAGACAAACCAAATAGCAACCCGAGGAATACAAACATGGAGATGAGCTGAGATGATAGTTGTGAGTAATCATGATAGTTTGAAGCTTTGGAGATGCACATAAATAATAACAAGGGGTAGACCAAGAGCTCCTGACAAGCACAGCAAACCACGGTGCCATTGTGGATCTGCGGTTGTGCTTCAGTTCACATTTTCCTTCTTTTGTTCCTTCTGAAATGCTCTTCCATCAGTTTCACACTACCCACTCTCTTTCCAGCAGAGTCCCCGCATCACCTGGCATGTGAAAGAGCGAGGGGGCAGCCCTTTCCATGGGGGGAGAGCATGTCGCCCCGGCACCAGCAGGGGACAGTTAGGACTCAGCCGGGAGCTCACCGCACAGCTGGCCTTTCCGCTCCAAAGCCGACCTCACCCGGGAGATGGCTTCCCAGTGCCATTGGTTAAATGAACCAAAGTTCTCATTTTTCCTTCCTGTCTGGAATTCAAGTACGCCTGACAGACGCTGAGAGGCGCTGGGCAGGCCTGCTCCTTCAAGTGGTGTGAGGCTGGGAGAAGGTTCGGTGTCCCAGGTGACTCACCGGGGTGGTTACATGGACTTAGATGCTGAGTCTGAGTCTCACAGCCTTGGCTAACTGGGGGTCCACGGCGGACATGGGCTTGGGGAACAGACATCCCCAGATTAACCTGAGGTTGGTTAACAGAGGCAGGATGAGAAAAAGGCTGCCAAAGCGAGACTCCCCGCAACCACCCCCAATTTTCCTGTCTTTAAGAATATATACGCAGCCTGACTTAGGAATTTTTGTGCCAGGGTAGCGAAATGAACTGTTTTCTATGTCCCTCTCACACACACCCCATGTTCGCTGCACATCAATATGCAAAGTTACTTACATAATCTCAAAGATGATCTCTCAGAAGACTTTGAAAAGAAGATGGAATTACAACACTCATGGGTACGGAAGTGGGGCGGGGGGGTTGGGGAGCCTGGAACGACGATCTGCCCACACAGACACAGTGGGATCAGGCAGGGCCAGAGATAATCAGGAGCAGGGGGTACTTGGAAGTGTTTGATGGAAACATCTGGGCTTTTCTTTACTTCAGGCGTGGCGCAAAGGCCAGACCAGCAGGCAAAGAAATGACTATGACAGGTAATCGGTGTCGGAAGTAGAGTCAATATCTGTGCTGAGAAAAAAAAAATGGGAGGCTCTGGTAGATGGCGGAGGGGAGCACCTCAGCAACGCAGAACCTGGTGAGATACCAGAGGTTCCCATAGGAAGGAACAGACAAGGCAGGGTAAGTAGGCTTAGGATTGGCTACTTTGAATAATTTCTGTGGGCTCTGGGCACAGGGGCTGTCCCTGGTTGTCTGGTACCTGGCCTTGATGTGATTAGAGTCCATGGATGGTGGCTGGAGTAGAGAGTTGGGGGCGGGTGGACTCTGGATTGGCTGATTTGCATTGAAACCACCTCTCTGGCAAATTGTTTGTTATCTCCAGGAATTGGCTACCCTGAGAGTGGCAGTCCCTCCAGGGTCAGCAAGGCCCCAGATGTCAGGGCATTAGAATACAAAAAAATAAAAGGCATGGTTATGATAGATGGGACAAGATCAGCAACTGAGTGTCAACTGAAGAAAAAAAGTCTTTGTTTTGTACTTGCAACTTTTCTCTAGGTTTAAGATTATTTTGAAATTAAAAAAAATTTAAGAGAGAAAAGAAAAAAAAGGGGGGCCCATCCAGAATACAATATTCTCTGAAGGAGGGCCCTACCTCTTCCTCTCCTATATTTTGTTTTCACGGCCTGACAGACACCCAGCCCAGCCCAGCACAGTGGGACTCATTACTAGTGCCCTTAGTAACTAGACCTCATGGAAGAATGCGGAGAACTGTTGGATAGACATGAGGTGGTCCCCTAGGTCTACCATTTTGGCAAACACCTAGAAGGCAGAGCCCTGAAGAGTCTCCTAGACCAGGCACTATTAGGAGTCTTCCCCAAACTACGGGGCATGCCTGCTGCCCCTAACTGGACAAGCAGCTCCTGTAAAAGAGGCCCTGGAGGGATGCGCCTTATGAGTGGCCACACATCCTGATACCGCAATCTACCAAGCTGAAACACAAAATAAACCCTTTAAACAGAGGAGTACTGATAATGGTGCCGATAAGGCCCTCTGGACCTCAACATTGCAAGACCTCCAGCAGACTCACTGGTACTAGGAACAGAAAGATCCAGCCTTCTGCAACAGCTAAATAAACCTCAGTAAAAAACAATCTTGGGACAACAGGCTAGCTTAGAATTGGCCACACAAATAGCCAGACAGATGCAGCATCAAACTAAAACATTTCACAGTGTAACTAAATTTTACATGAGGTGCCGGGAACTCCCGCAGACCTTTCTCCTGGGCATCCCCTGCAGCCTGGTGTGACTGGCTGTGCACCTCGTTCCAGGGCCCCTCCTGCTGGCAGGTGGACTTTCCATACCGAGCTGGGGATGGCAAGCCAGTACCACCTACGTGCAAGTATACTTGCAAGAGTCCTGGCATGGTAAGCTAGTGTCAGGGCTGAGTTGTGGGAAAATAAAGTTGAACGCAATAATTCACTCTGAGCAAAGTGACATTTGGCCAAACCATTGACATTGGCCAGGTCAGAAACTGTCAGAAGCCCCAGCTGTACTCACTATGCCCGATAAATTCCTTACAAGGCTACCTGCCTTGCTTCTTTTGATCTCCCCACGACCCCTACACTGGGATGACTGCCCCGGTATTATTTTAAAAATCATGCAGGCAGGCTCTTGTCATGTATGTCTGTGTGTGTGTGTGTGTGTGTGTGTGTGCGCGCATGTGTGTGTATCCCTAGGACCGGGTGTGCTCTCTCTCCCTCCACTTGAACATCAGAGAGCCCTCTAACTAGCGGATCCTCTCACTCAGGGATGGGCCAAGCAAGGGGAATCCCTGGGGTAGAGAGGGCAGGGCACAGGCAGACACCTGGTTCTGGGGACATATATATAAGAAACTTCTGAATTACCTGAAATCACCGGCTGTGGTATGCTGTGTTTTAACATTCAATACTTGTAAGCTGGGGAGAACAGCAGACCTGGCGCCGAGCTGAGTCAGACCATAACGACCGGAGTCCTCGGGGAAGAAACATAGATCCAGTGACTAGAACAAGGGTACAAAGGGGCCTGGACCTTGGGACAAGGTGTGTGCAAAGTGGTAAAGAGCACGACTTTGCAGCCTTTCCATTCATTTAGAGCATCTGTCACGTGCTGGGGCAGGTGCCGGGCTAGGTGCTGGCTATACAGTGACAACTAAGGCAGGGTGGTCCCAGCGCTGGTTAAGGTTGGTGAACAGAAATGGCTTCAGCTCTACCGCTAGCTCTGTGATCCTGGGCAAATCACTTGAGTGCCCTGTGACTCAGTTTTCTCAACTGTAAAATAGGGAGGGTGATACGTACCTTACACGGTTGTATTGAAGCAGTGGCAGCTCCTGGATTTCCAGACAGGAGTGACTTAGGCACAGTTTAGTTGGAGGGGACAGCCTCGGGGAGCTCATCTTGAATATCCTAGCAGTGTTTTTTCTTTATGTATATAGTTATTTGGAGTTGTTTTCAGGGATATGATGGAGATGGGGAATAAAAGCTATTTTTCCTCCCCCTCAACCCCCCTGCACCCCACAAGCCACTTTGTGACGATAAAGCAAAATAATGTGTCAAGTGCTTGCTGCAGTGCCTGGAACACAGTGAGTGAAACCTTCACAAAATCCAATTATACAGTTTTGTTCGCAAAGACTGGACTTAAGCATAATCAGCAGGTTGGACTAGATTTACAGTGATTCTGAGTTCTCACTATGCCTCAGAATTGGCCGGGGAGCTGTTAAAAGATTCCTACGCCTAGGCCCAAGCCCCGGAGGCTCTGAATCAATTGGTCTGGTCTGGATCCCTAAAATCTGTATTTTTAAAATTTTAAAAAATCTCACAAGGTGATTTCTAATGTGCAGCAAGGATTGAGACCAATATTAGGGCCTGGAGATGTTCTTAAGTCTGCAGCTGAGGGTCAAACGATCATTGCTGGCAAGAAGGGCAGCCTGCAGACCCTGGGACTGAGTGAGGGCCTTTAAAGTAGGGCTGGGGGCACAGTAAGTGACCACATTGATCAAACTACAAGGTGGATGGCTGCTTCCTTTTCCGTTTCTTTTTGCTTTTAAAGATACAGCATTATGTCAATAGAACTCTAACCACAGTGTTCTTTCTCATGCTTTTCCCAGTGGAAATGCCACATCATAAGACACTTTGGGAACTCACTGGCTAATTGAATGAATAATTCAATCTTCAGGAAGTTAGAAGCTGCATAAACATCCTTTTTTAAAATTTCTACTTTGAGCTCAAGATGTTACTTGGCAAATACATTTGAGAGTATGTGTGTCTTGTTTAGTTCTGGTTCACAGCATCTATTCCAGTGGCTTTATACAGAGTAGGCTCTCGGGAATTGTTTGTTGAATGAAGGAACGAAGGAAGGAAATAAATGAACATGGCTCCCTACACTGATCAATGGAGCTGAGCTTAGGTGCTAAGAAATATTCTAGTTCAAGAATGCATACCTGTAAGACAGGGCTTTTGTCTTTATATTAGTGAGTTAATATTAACTTTAAAATAAATTATTGTAACTAAGATTTCTTGTGTGTGTTGTGCCCTCAGAAGACTTAAGTGTGTGAGGAGGTAGAGTTATGACTATGAGCTGGTATATCAATAGTTTTGATACTTCCTCCTATGCCACTAGATCTGTGCAAACTTGCATCTTGATTATTAAAAAAAAACAGTTGGGTCACAGTGTGTAAAAAATAACGAGGAATGAACCAAAAAAAGCTTGTAAAATTATTGAGCTAGCAAGATTGCTGGACCCAAAATTAACACACAAGATTCCATCACATTCCTATATAGAAGCAACGAACATGTGGAAGGAAATTAAAAATACAATATCATTTTTAATCACTCTGAAGGAGATGTAATACCACTTTAAATAAGTGGAGAGACATACCTTGTTCATGGATTGGAAGACTCAACACAGTAAAGATGTTAATTGTCCCCAAATTGATCTATAGACTTAATGCAAATCAAAATCCCAGCAAGATGTTTTGTATCTATAGACAAGATTGTTCCAAAATATATGCGGAAAGACAAAGGAACTAGAATAGCTAAATCATTTCCAAAAAGGAATAAAGGGGAAGGAATCACTATGTAATGTTAACAGTTACTATATACCTAGTAACCAAGATGGTATGGTATTGGTATATCAGTAGCTCTGATACTTCCTCCTTGAATATGAGCCACTAGATCTGTGCAAGTTTGCATTCTGATTACTAAAAAAAAATAGTTGAGTCACAGTGTGTAAAAAATAGACAGGTAGATCAATGGAACAGAATAAGGATCCTAGACTAGATGAACACAAATATGTTCAATTGATTATGAAGCTGCAAAAGCAATCCAATGGAGAAAGAATAGCGTTTCCAATAAAGGATGCTAGAACAATTGGACATCCATACGCAAAAGCAAAATAACTCTCAACCTAAGCCTCACACCATACACAAAAATTAATTCCAAACGATAACAGATTTAAATAAAAACAATATTATTTTTAACAATTTAGAAGAAAACATAGGAGAAAATCTCTGATAACCAGGGCGAGGCAAAGAGGTCTTATGTAGCATACTTTTAGATGAGGCAGGTTTAAAAACTGTGAAAAATGAATTAAGTCTTTAGTTAATGGTATTATATCAATGTCAATTTTCTGATTTTGTTATTGCACTACAGTTATATAAAATGTCACCACTGGAGGAAGCTGGGTGCAGGGTATGTGGATTTTTCTATTATTTTTGCAACTTCCTGTGAGTCTATAATTATTTCGAAGTTTTTTTTTTAAAGGTCTGAATGCCACGTATGTGGATTCCATTAAATTGTCTTAATCACCTTTGTCAGGGTCATCAGAGTTATTATAAAACTCTGTGTAGTCATAATAAAGATTTATCGAGCACTTACTACACGTGCACTACTGTGCTAAGCATTTTACATTCATTATCCCATTTGATTCATGCTGTAGTCAGAAGAAATAGGTAGCATTATGTTACCTGCCTTTTACAGATCAGGAAACTGAAAATCAGAGAAGTTCTGTAACTTGTCCCAGGTCACAGAGCTATAAGGAGCAGAACAAAGGCTTGAATGTGAATCTATCTGCCTCCAAAGCTTGTGATTGAAAACACAATGCCATGATGGCTCCATACTTGGGCAGTTGTGAGGCCAAAATGAGGCATCATGTGTCAGTTGCCTAATTTAGTATCTGGCACATAACCAACATCCAGTGACTAGCCTGCTTTTATTATCATCATCTTCATCATTGCAGATGATCCCTGACTTACAATGGTTCAACTTTAGGATGCTGCAAAAACGATATGCATTCAGTAGAAGCCCTACTTTGAATTCTGAATTTTGACTGTTTTGCAGGCTAGTGCTATGCGGTCCAATACTCTTTCTTGCATTACTGGGTAGTGGCAACCACTGCAGCTCCCAGTCAGCCAGGCGATCATGAGGGGAAACCACTGATACACTTACAGCCATTCTGCACCCAGACAACCATTCTGTTTCATGTTCAGTACAGTAGTTTATAAATTACACGAGATAGCCAACACTTCATTTTCAAGCAGACTTTGTGTTAGAAGAGTCTGCCCAACTGTAGGCTAATGTAATTGTTTTGAGCCTGTTTAAGGTAGACTAGGCTAAGCTATAATGGTCAGTAGGTTAGGTGTACTGAATTTTCGACTTAATGATATTTCAACTTATGATAGGTTTATCAGGACGTAACCCCATTGTAAGTGAAGGAAGACACGTATTATTTGCTGATTGTTGTCTTAGCCTTGGCACTGAGGAGCATCTGGTCCTTATGCTTAGGGCAATGTGAAGACCGCTGTAAGAAGAATCAGATTCCTATCTGTAAAATCATAAAACTAACTACCACATAGGGTTATTGTGAGTTTTGAGTAAAATTAGAGATGATAATATATGTGAAGAGTGCTCTGTAAACAGCAAAGCTCCCCGCATGCTAACTGCGGATTCCATTTTATTCTATTACTTTACCTGAAGATTGGCAGCTAAAAAGCTTTTTCCCTCTCAGCCATGCCGCAATCCACAAGCTCATCACCCTGCTCGCTCACTGTGTGTTTCTATGGCATCAATCACCATAGTTTCTAGATCTTCTGACAGAAATATTAGGTGAAAGGCAGTTTAACGGAAGGACTCTGTGAATTTGATTCAAAGAACTCCATCCTCTTCAGCTTGAAGCAGTGTTTAGCTGAGCAGGAGCAAGTCACATATTCACTGCTTCCCCCATTCATTGCTTCCAGATCCCTTTTGCCAAACTTAAATGAAGTGACGAACTCAGAGTTACTTTTGTGTATTTCAATAATTCATAGGTTTCTCCCAAATCATCTTTCCTCCTGGTATAGAATTTCACAGTCGTTCCTCTACATCAAGGTTGGCCACCTATGACCCATGGGCCAAAAATTGCTTCTCATCTGTTTTTGGATGGTCCTCGAGCTAAGTGTTTTAGTCTTTGTTTTTACATTTTTTAATGCTTGAAAAAAGTTTTAAAAAAGAATATTATTTCACAACACATGAAAATTACATGAAATTCACATGTCAGTGTCCATAGATAAACTCTCATTAGAATGTAGATACTCTCAGTGTTTAGGCAGAATTGAATAGTTGTAAAGCTGAAAATATTTACTAGCCAGCCCTCCCCAGTAAAGTTTGCCAACCCCTGCTTTGCATGGTAAGAACATCAGTGATCCAATATGGAGGCCAATAAAAGCTAGTTAGGTCTAAACTCAACCTACACTTAGCCCCACCCTTCATCCCTACACACCGCTTTCCTCTTCTTTCCCCCCACCCCCATATTTGTAACCATACTTGTCTCCCACACTATATTGCAAGCTCTTTGGAGGGAAAGATCCATTTTTTTTCTCTTTCATCTTTGTATCCCACAAAGTGCCTGGCACAGTGTTTTACTCATAATAGACAAGTGAAGAGTGTTTTTTTATACAACAGAGCTGGATCACATTTCCATAGCAACTGGATTTCTGAAGTGTCACCATGCAGAATTCTTTATATGCAATCCATTCCATTCAGTGTCTGAGGTCAGATGTAGAGATGCTACTGGTAAAATCGTATTTACACTCTATAGCACAAAGACTCAGGAATCATGGTTCTGTTTCAATGTCTGTTGTTTTTACTCTTGGAGTCAAGAAGACCTTCTCAATATGTCAGACAACCCCAAAACCATAAAAGAAAAGATTGAAACATTTGACTACACAACAATAAAGAATGTATGCATGACAGAAACCACTAAACAAAGTAAGAAGACAAATGAACTGGGGATAAGAGGGGTTAATAACAGATAAAAAGCAAATTTCTCTAACTGAATAGCTTTTGCAAATCAATAGGAAAAAGACCAAAAAGCCTCCAAAAATACGTAAAGAAGAGGAACAAATAGTTCACAGAAGAGCGAATACGAATGGCTATCAACATATGAAAAGATGCTCAGGTAGATCCTAAGTGCAACTCTAGGGTCCTGGCTAGTTCCTGTCCGTGGGAGGCGGTGGAACCAACAAGAAGTCCTACGCGAATCCATTCTCTTACATCCACGTCACTTAGGGCGAGGTCATTCCATTCAGCAGTCACTTAACACGCACCTGCTACAAACCAGACACTGTGTGCGGTGCTTACATGCTTACCTTTTATCTAAACCGAGGTTGCATTCACACCGACCGTCTATCAAAATACAGAATCTTTTCATTGCCCTGAACGAATTTCTCCTGCTTCTTCCCAGTCTATCTCTGACCCCTGCCTTTACTTCAATTTCTGTCATCATAGATTAGTTTTGCCTCTTGGAGAACTTCATATAAATGGAATCATACAGAAAAAAGATACTCAGCCTTAGTATTCGTAAGAGAAATGCAAATTTAAATTCTACCCTGATACCATCTTTTTCACCCATAACATTGAAAAAGCTTAATGACACATTTCATTCATGAAAGTATGGAGAAACAAGCACTCTCACACATTGCTGGTAGAAGCATACATTTTCTTTGTATAAAAATACTCATGCCTAGAAAAAAACAGAAGAGAAAACAAAATATGCATACCTTTTGACCAAACAGTTCTACTTCTGGGAATTTATTCTACAGATGTACTCATATATGTGTTAAATGATTGACACCCAAGGTTAGTAGCTGCAGCATTTTTTAAAATAACAGCAAAACATTAGAAACAATCAAAATATAAATCAGCAGGTTACTGGTTAAATAATTGATGTTAAATCTATAAATACAATACTACACAGCCATAAAAAGAATAAGAAAAGATAGAATTTTCAATGTATGTCTACCCTCTTGTAAATTTTGAATTTGTAGCATGTAACGCATTACTTATACAAAAGTTAAGTTAATTTTTTTAATGTATGTTTGTTTCTTGTCTCTTGACGGTGGATACTTCAGAGTTTGTTTCATTGTCATTCCTTAGACGTATGCTACACGTGTCTATCTGTTCAGTAGTTAATAAAATCTATTAAAAATGAATGTTTATTTTGAAGAGTAAGGCTTTGTCAATTTAGAGAAGACTTTAAGCTATTGGTCATAAATGTTAGGACATAAAGTTTGAGTCTGGGGCTTTGCAACGAAAATCAAAGTTTGTAGAAATAGAAACACATTTTAATTTAGTCATAGGCGCTGATAGTGATGAATATAGGTAAAACCTTTCACTTATGGTGAATCATTAATTTTGACAATAGCAGTGTAAATAGGACCATAAACAGAATTTCCAATTATTCTCCTATGCCAAATACATCAGATAGGGTTTAGTCATGACATATTTATAATGAGTGATAGTTCTGCCTTATTGTCAGCACCAAGTTCTGTGCAGCTTAGTATTGATAATTAGAGAATGAAGGACTCTGCCTCTCCCCAGGTCTGTTTTGGTTTGTTATCCTTCCAGACAAATGTCAAACAAATTGGAATCTTTATTGGCTACTTCATAAGTTAACCAAATGAGAAAAAGTCTTTATTTTCTGAGTGTCTTATTTCTAGGGATGAGATATGATTTAAAGCACATCCATATGCATATAAAATTAACTATTATACTAGTATTTAATTTTGCTTAACTAGCTACTAGTTCTGAACATCCTCAAAATCCAATGTAAGTCTCCAGTATATGATTTTAAAACTCTACAACTCGATGCTTTCCAATGACACTAACAATATCACACTCAATTGCAAGTGTTATCACCCATTTGCTGATCTGTCTCCCCACTAGCTTGTGAGCTCTGTAAAGGCAGGGATCATGCATATTTTCATCCTTTTAGCTTCCTCCTCTAGGTTCTCACAATCATTGGCATAGAATAGATGTTCAGTTGGTTGTCAAATGAATGAATAAGTACCCTTGCCCCATTGTTTTCTGCAACATTCTAAAAAGCAAACGTAGAGACTTTATTGTGTAGGTTTGGGGGTAGAAGCAATAGGCACAGAGAAAGCAGGACCCCCCGGGAGTGCCGTACTGTCCCTATGAGCCCCTGACCAACCATGTCCTAAGTCGGTCAACAACTACTATGGTCTACACCTACTGGCACTCAAAAAGTGTAAGAACCCCAAAGGATTACTAAGCACTAACTTTAAACCGCTGCGCTCTTGGTCCCCACAGTAATTTGTACCTTGTTAATTTTATTTTGGTCTTTGCTGCTTGATTCATTTACCAACATGGATAAAACAGGTCCAGACAACATCTGATAGAAAAGCTTAGAATTCAAATGAAACTGTTTATGCGTTAAACCTTGGCTCATTGACTTAATGGAAATTAAATGATTAAAATTCATTTGAGTACATGTTCCTAACTAGATTTACGGCTTTTATCCATTTTTGTCTCTACATCTCTTGCTACTGTATAAACCAGGAGTTGGCAAACTACAACCCATGCATAGACCGGTCACTTGTTTTTGTGAATAAAGTTTTATGAGAACACAGAGACACCCATTTGCTTATATCTGTGGCTGCTTTCACAGGAGAGTTGAGTAGCTGTGGCAGAGACTGTGTGGCCCACAAGCTTAAAATATTTACTATTTGGCCCTTTACAGAAAAACTTTACTGACTCTTGCTATTTCTGCACGATCATATGACAAAAGATCTAAAGGAGGTTATATTGTCTCAACAAATAACTAATGTCTAACTGATCTCAAATATGTGCCAGATACTAAGAATTAAAAGATGATGAGGACCCTGAAAAGTATTTGTACGAGACACATTTTCAGCACCAAGAAAAGTACATAGACCCATTCCAGGTGACAAGGTAAACAACAGTGCATCTGCCATCTAAATATCACAGTGAAAAGCCACCAGACATAGCTTGAAGATCTGAGGCAGGCTAACTTGCTCTGCCTATCACAGAAAAATTCTATACTTTCCAGAAACCTGGAGAAATCCATTCCAGCGGACAAATACCTAATGCAACCAACCAATGTACTGGCGAGCATCTTGAACTGAAAGTAGGAAGACTCCCAACTCTATAACTAATAAATAATAATAGCTAATACATGAAGCATGTATTATATGCCAGGCATATATATTAACTTGCCTAATGCTCATAAAAACTCTATGAGTTAGGTGTTTTATTCATTATCCTCACTGTATACATGAGGAAACTGATGTACAGAGAGGTAAAGTAACTTGTCCAAATCACAGAGTTAGTAAGTAGAAGTAGGAATCTGAACCTATGTGTCTTGGCTTTGCAGTCTAGGCTCTTAACTATCCACACTGCCTTTCACTGATTCGAAAACTTAGTACAACTCACTCAATCTCCCTGAACCTCAGTCTCCTCAGCTATCAAATAAAATGTTGGTCTTGATCTTTCGGGGTTTTATAGCTATGCTATTTCAAGATTCTTGATATTAATAGACATTTACATGTACCTAGCACTGTGGGAATTACAGAAGACAATATAAGACACATATTGAATAATTCAACAAATAATTAATGAGTGTCTACTATGTACCAAACTGTGTCCAGCAGTGAACAAAACAAAACAAAACAAATCCCTGCTCTTGTAGAGCTAGAATAATAATGAAAAACACTTGCAGAGCAATTACAATGTGTCTTACACATGGGTCATGGTCTCTTTTAACCTTCACAGTGGTCATGAGTCCTATGCTACAGATGAGAAAACTGAGACTTGGAGAATGTGAGGCACTTACCAAAGGTCATACCTAGTGAGTGGCAGAGCCCAGATCTGTCCACTTGCAGAGATCACGTGCTAATCCATGTTCACAACTCTCCTTACAAAGACTTTATAACCAACTAACTGGCCAACATACAGTTATAGGGAACTGGCTTAAAAAGAATCTCTTGGTATTTTGACAGTTTTTTAAAAAGCGAAGCAAGAGTAATGGTAGGAACCTAATCTGCGAAATCACATCAGAAACTCTGAGAAACAGGCCAGAAGAAAAGGATTCCTATCTGTCTGGTGAACTCTGGGCCTCTTGAGAAGAATCACAAAAGGGATTTAGAGATTGAGTCTCCCGTACTAGGATTAAAATTCTGAGACGAAGTAGGAAGGCAAAGAGTGCCTGAACCTCTGGCTGGGGATTAGGGGAATGCCCCACGGAGACAGAGGACTTGTTCTAAGGAAGAAGATAGGAAAAAAGAAAGGAAGGAAGGAGGAAGGATGGAAGGGAGAGAGGGAGAGAGAGAACATACTTGTGTCTTTGGTCTTGACTTTGACGTGATCAAAGAATGCATTTGGGACCCAGAGTGGTCTCAATCAAATGCTCTCTAGCCCAGATCCTGGGAAGAACCTGTGATTCCTCAAAGTGTACTGCCAAGCAGGGAATTGAGTCTGGCAATTTCAGTTATCAAAACTGAGCAAGGATTCAGAGCCAAATTTTGTGATTGTCCTAAAGTTTGATGGGACATTAGGAAACAACACTTGCACAACCTGAATGGATTTGACCATTCCAAGGTCCACCCTCAGTAGACTTTAGAAGGTCCTTGGGTCTTTAGTCCTTGTGTTTATATAGCTAAAGCCAAAGGCTGTGTAACTATGCAGTGAATTTAGAATATTTCACTGTATCAACCATTATATGAATGTCATAACAATTGCTACACAATGGATCCAATTGGCTGGGTAGGGGCTAGGATTTGGCTCTGTCAATAGGATGTGTGTAGGGGGAGAGCCATGCAGGTTTGAATCTCAGCTAGGATTCAGACACATCTACATTCTTTTTTTTTTTTTTTTTGATGTTCACCTCTTTTATTTACTTATTTATTTATTTTTTTACATTTTTAAATTGAGTAATAGTTATTTTACAATGTTGTGTCAAATTCTAGTGTAGAACACAATTTTTCAGTCATACATGAACATGTATATATTCATTGTCACATTTTTTCCCCATGAGCTACCACAAGATCTTGTATATTTTTCCCTGTGCTATACAGTATAATCTTATTTATCTATTCCACATTTTAAAATCCAAGCTGTCCCTTCCCACCCCCCACCCCCTTGGCAACCACTAGTTTGTATTCTATGTCTATGAGTCTGTTTCTGTTTTGTATTTATGTTTTGTTTGTTTGTTTTTTTAGATTCCTCATATAAGCGATCTGATATGGTATTTTTCTTTCTCTTTCTGGCTTACTTCACTTTGAATGACATTCCCCAGGAACATCCATGTTGCTGCAAATGGCGTAATGTTGTCAGTTTTTATGGCTGAATAGTATTCCATCGTATAAATATACCACATTTTCTTTACTCAGTCATCTGTTGATGGACATTTAAGCTGTTTCCACGTCTTGGCTATAGTAAATAGTGCTGCTATGAACATTGGGGTGCAGGTGTCATTTTGAAGTAGGGTTCCTTCTGGATATATGCCCAGGAGCAGGATTGCTGGGTCGTATGGTAAGTCTATTCGTAGTCTTTTGAGGAATCTCCATACTGTTTTCCACAGTGGCTTTCCTTGCTTCTCTCTCCCACTCTTAATGATTTAAATGTCTTCTTTTACAATTTTGTGTTTATTCTTTTTGTAATTCATGGCAGTTATCTCCTTTCCAGTTATGAGTTTCTCATTTTTGTAGCATCCTGCTTCTTTTCTATTTAGAGTAGACCTGTCAATATTTCTTTTAGCATGGGTTTAGTGTTCCTAAACTCTTTTAGTTTTTGCTTGTCTGTGAAGTTCTTTATCTCTCCTTCTATTCTAAAGGATAGCCTTGCTGGATGGAGTATCTAGGCTGCATCTTTTTTTCATTCAGGACTGTGAATATGTCTTGCCACTCCCTTCTGGCCTGTAGTGTTTGTGTAGAGAAATCAGCTGAGATCCTTATGGGTGTTCCCTTGTAACTCACTCTTTGTTTTTCTCTTGCTGCCTTTAGGATCATTTCTTTATCCTTGACTCTGGCCATCTTGATTATGATATGTCTTGGTGTGGGTCTGTTTGGGTTCTTCCTGTTTGGGACCCTCTGAGCCTCCTGTACTTGGATATCTGATTCTTTTCTTTAGGTTTGGGAAGTTTTCAGTCATGATTTCTTCAAATACTTTTTCAATCTCCTTTGTTCTTTCTTCCCCTTCTGGAACCCCTATTATGTGTAGATTGGCAAGTTTTATATTATCCCATAGGTCCCTTATATTGTTTTCATTGTTTTTTATTTGTTTTTCTCTTAGCTGTTCTGATTGGGTGCTTTCTGTTGTCCTGTCTTCTAGGTCACTTATTCGTTCCTCTGCATTATCTACCCTCGTTTGTACAGCCTGTAGGTCAGCTCTCATCTCAGCAAATGAGTTTACTAATTCTACTTGGTTCTTCTTTATAGCTTCTATTTCATTTTTGACATATTTTATATCTCTAAACACTATTTCTTTTAGTTCCTTCAGTACTTTGATCAGTCCTTTTTTGAAATCTTGATCTAGTAGGCCATCAATATCTATTTCCTTGATCATTCTTTCAGGGGATTTCTCTTGATCTTTTAATTGGGAGTGGTTCCTCTGTTTCTTCATATTGCTCATATCTCTCTGGCACTGTGGCTTAAGGAGTATCAGTTATATAGTTCTCCTGGAGATAGTGTGTTCTTAATGATTTTATCGAGAGGTCTTTGTGTCTTCGCCCTGTTTTGTGTACTCAGCTTGCTGTTTCCAGAGGCCCTCTGTTGGCGCCCTCATCTGTGCTGCTCCCAGTGGCTATCAGCTAGCAGATCGCCCCCCCCCCCCAACACTGCGTCAGGTCAGGAGCTGAGCCCTTATCCAGTGGGCGGGTGGGTCACTCCCCCTCCTGATGCCGCAGTCAGGTGCTGCACTTAAGGGGAGGCAGGTGGGCGGATTGCGCCCCCTCCCAGCACCGTGGTCAGCTGCTGCATTCCTGCCAGGAAGGCAGGAGGCCGCCCGCCCTCTCCCGGCGCCGGTCGCTCCACTGCTCTGTGCAGCTGCCCGCTCTGCCTCAGGTCAGCGCTCTGAAGGCGGGCTCGGGGAAGACCGCGGAACAGCCCTGCCCCTGCTCCGTGCCAAATCTCAGCTCCTTGTTTGTCTTGGTGGCACAAGTTCTCTGAGGTGCCAGGGCAGAAAGATCCTATCTGCCTCAGGCTGTAAACAAGTCTCAGTCCTGCCTAGGAGGTTGCGGAGCCCCCGGGTGCGGATTCAGGGCTTGGCCCCGCCCCCGCCCGGGTGCTGTGCACAGGAGGATGTGGCGGCTGTGGCTGCGCCCTGCCCCTCTTCTCATCAGAAGTGCCAGTAATGGTGGCGCAGGTCTGAGGAGACAAAGGCTACGGTGCCCCTCCCCCTAGGACACACCAGCCCTGTTGCTTTGCTTTTTTCGCTATTTATGGGGCACCAAGGTTGTTCTGCTCCATATCCCCTCCCAGCCACGGCGTGCAGCCCTCTGCAGTCCCCCAGGGCCGCCTCAGTGCAGCTGCCCCAGTCCTTCGCCTGGCTCAGGTGGCCTGTCCCGGCCCCAGCTGCCAGCTCGCGTCTCCGGCTGGGTGTTGCGGGGACCCTTTGTGCCCATTTAACTCAGTTCTGTCGGTCAAGGGGTGCTCAGGGCAGATCTGAGCCTCAGAGGCTCCCTCTCCATCCCGCTGGCCTCTCCGGTGGAGGGGGGAGACCCAGTGAGCGAGTGCCAGTCCTCCTTTGCTGCTCCCTTCCCGCGGGATTGGTCCCGCACTGTTTTGCTTTTTCTTCTTTCTTTTTTCCTTTTCTCCTACCAGATTTTTGGTATCTTTGTCTTTTGAAGAGGGCGATGTTCTGTCGGAGCTCGGCAGGTGCTCTGGTTGGCTGAGTAGGTCTGTAGATGTGAGTTTTGGTGTATTTGTGGGAGAGGGTGAGCTACAAGCGTCCTTTTACTCTGCCATCTTGCTTCTCTCTCCCAGGTACATCTACACTCTTTAACCTCATTGAGACCTCCAATTCACTACTCCATTGCTTTATCTCAGTTCTTTGGCTTCCTCCCATCCTCCCTTTCTTGTCCATATTACAGAAGAAGAAATGAAGGCTGCAAGAGATTAAATGACTTACCTGAGGTCATATATCTCACATGTGGCAAAGCCTGAATTGAAATGCAGATCTGCCTTACCCAAATCCACACTGTATGTTGTTCACTCTGCTAACCTGGAAAAAAGGCAAAAGAAAGTGAAGAAAAATGACAACGGGTAAAACATAAATTATGACACTGAAATGCCTGAAGATATCACTAATTTGTCTCCAAATTTTCTCCCACCCCCAATATAACTGAAAGGCTCAGGACAAATAAATATATTTCAGATGAAAATTAGGCCATCTGTACAGCTCCTCAATCATCCACATTTTCCTTTTTCCTTTTCCAAGAAGCCACTCACTGGTGCCATGCTGATGTGATACTTGTCCCTATGTTTAGAAATTTGAGGTTTCAAAACTCAATTTCCTAAAATATCAAATTAATTGCAGTCTTATTCGCCTCTTGAGGTGATCACGGTGCAAGAACCGCCGCCCCACCCCGCGCCAGCCTCTAGCCACAGTCAGGCTGCACAGGAAACTACTAATCAGTCCCCAAACCCATTCTGCTAGCCGAATTCCTGTCTGTATACACTGCTCGCTGCCCCTCCTTGTGAGTGTAGGTCAGTCGGGTCTGGGGGCAGAAAATTAACCAGGATACAGGCCAAAGGTGGTTGGATTTGGATCCCAAGGACTGGAGGCTCAGATGGGGAATTACTCAAAGCAGCCAGGAGTAGAAAGAGGCAGAAGTACCAGTCCTTCTGGCATCGAGAAGTCCTTAGTGGGTACTGAGAATCAAGCTAAGGAAACCAGCGCTGTCACTATACAGCAGAAGCAGGGTGGAAAATGAAAGAGAACAGTGGGAACAGAATGGAAAGAAGGTTGGAAGCTGATTGAAAAGGTCCCTGAGTACTGAGCGGTCCTTACAAACACCTTCGCATTCTGAATGCTCACACTTCCTTCCCAGCCTCCTTTCTCACCATCCTCCCCACACCTAACCACGTAAGCACAGCCAGTTCTTCCACATCCCTAAGGTCTCCCATATGCTGGTCCCTCAGCCTGGGATACCTTTATTCTACACCTTGGCCCAGAGAAGCCGATTCATCTTTCAAGGATCTACTTAAAACCCTCCTTCTCTGTAAAGCCTACCTCATCTTCTGCACCTTAAAATTAGTGATCACATCCTCTGTATTATCATTATGAGGGCCTACAAATCTCTCCTTGTCTGAAGAAAACCTGCTATTTCCCCAGGAGTGAGGCTCTGTCTGAAACCTTCCCCACTCTCTTGGCCAGTGCCCTTTGTGAGTTGTGGTTATTTGTGAACATGTATGCATCTCCTACTAATGTGTAAGTTCTAGGGGGGCAATTCTGTTTCTTCCTTATATCTAGTTCCTGGAGGACAGACACTTTCTTTTTTTTAATCTTTGTCCTATTTATCTTTGTGTCCCCAGGGCCTAGCCAAGGAGCTGTTACAAAGTGAGGGTCTTGCTAAATGTTTATTGAATGAATGAATGAATGACTGTTGGATGAGGAGTTAATGAATGAATTCTGGAGACAAACCAGGGCATAGAAAACACTAGAACAGCAGACAAGGCAAAAAACACCCACCTGTTTTATTTACACACCATCTTTTTCCAAAAAGGACTTGACGTGGCTTGAAAGTCACGCATATTTAGATTAGGACAAATGGAAAATTAGGACATTGCTGAAGAGAACATCAAGTGAGTGATTTTGTTGTAACAACTTGTCTCTTGGTTTAAAGCAATGAGAAACAAGTATCGATCTTTGAAAACCCATTTTCTGCTTTTACACTCTTGACAGAAGCACACAATTCTCAGTAAAACAGTCACACTCCGGGAAGAGATCGAATATGCTGGATACTAACACACATGTCCTTTCTCATTAATTTTTTGTTATTCTTTTCTCAGCACTAACTGGTAAAGTACAAAGGTGAGAAAACAAATGTCAAGAAGAGATGAAGAAGAGAAGTGTCAAAAAAAATTGAAGATTCAAGGTAAAAGATGAAGTAACCTTTGCCCACTGGGATATGCTGTTAAGTGAATCAGCTGTTCTTAAATCTAACAGCCATCAACATCTAAAGAAGATCCGAAGGGGCTTTCCTGTGAGAGGAAGAGAGAGAAACAGAGGAAGACAGAGAGAGAGAGAGACAGACAGAGAGACAGAGACTAAGAGACAGAGAGATAGAGACAACATATACCCAGGTAAGCTAAAAGAAAGATAAGAAAGAAAAATCAGCAACTCCGTCAGGAAAGGAGGAAGAGGAGTGGACTAGGACGATAGAAAAGTTACCACAACTGAATGTTGAAATTCTTCTGACCTTTCTGGCAACTGAGAAAATAACTCATGAGGGCCTACAAATCTCTCCTTGTCTAAAGAAAACTTGCTGTTTATCCAGGAGTGAAGATCCAGGAGTTTCTGTTTGAAACCTTCCCCACTCTTTTGCCCAGTGCCCTATATGAGTTGTGACTCACACTGGCACAGTTGGCTGTGACCTTGAGAACAAGGGAAGCTGAGAGGCCTACGGGGTTCTGAACATGTGGAATTGTTAGCTCTGTGCTCCTACCCACCAAGCTGCTCAGCCATGGACTTTGACAAGTGATAGATAAGAAACCTTCCTCCAAAAACTACACTTTAAAAGAAAAGGTTAATTCTTAAAATGCAAACATTTAGGTTATTTGCCTTGACTTCCTTTTTTAGAGAAAACCGTTGTAAATTACCATGATGGTTTATTTAACTTCTCAATTTAGAAAATCTTTTCAGAATCTAGGGAAGTAATAACTAAAATTTTCTGTTTGTTAATTAACTTTTCCCATTGCCAACAGCTTAAACCTAGTCCCCTCCTCCCCAGAAAGACAAGTTATAGCTAACGCTTAAACATTCATCTCCCCCTTCTAATTGCTGTGTAGGAGTAGTTCTGTGATTCTGGAAGGAAACTTCAGTGAACAAATGAACGACTCTCTCATTGCTATTTGGAAGTTATAAAAATTACAAGACATCATTCCATTATATTCTCTCATTTCCTTGTCATTGGAAAAGGTTCCAACCTTTCATCATATTAAAAAGCAATTATCAAAATGTTTTATTCCATAATAAGTTTGACTACTAGGAGAGAAAGTATTCAGAAATCAAAATAAAGGGGTTCTTTTTAGCATATAAACAGGTGAGTCAATCTTGCAAATCTGAAAAAAAATTATCAGTGAAAGATTACTCTTAGAAGCAACTTTTTGGAATTTGGTGTCTTCACTTTGGTGTTTCTGTACGGCCTAATTCCCGTTAAACCACTGTGATTGCGTGAAAGATGTTATCTTCTTGCTGACTCTGCTGACTTGAATTACAGCTCCTTCCAAGTTTGGCGCACAGTGCATGCGCCAAGGTCGCTGGGTTTGTGAGAGAGAATCTGGAGAGTGCACTCTTCTGGAGTCAGTCGGTCGACCAGTAGTATGCTCTGAAGCTGCCATGTGCAAGGCACTGTGCTTCAGAGCTGGGGAGAATTACAAAGGGATTTAGAGATATGCCACCCAACCCTTTCATAATAATCCTTAACATTTGTACAGAATCTTACAATTTACAAAGGGCTTTCCCCTAGTTTATCACTTTTGATCCTCACAATAACCTAGAGAAGCCAGAAAAGCAAGTCTTACCAATCCTCACTTGTTACATGATGAAACCAAGGCTCAGAGGCTTTAAGTGCCTGGCCTGACATCATGAAGTGGGTTAAAAAAGGACCCAGGGCTGGAGCCTGAGTTCTGTGATGAAGAGTATAGTGCTCCTTTACATCCTGTGTCTTCTCACATATCAGCAAATGCAGGGGCACTCTTGGAAGTGACAGAGCAAAATCAAATTGTATAGGGAATCAGCAACCTGAGTAAACAGTCAGAAAGGAACAAAAGCTACAAGAGTGAAGTGGGCCAGGGTGTCACTCATGACCAAGGCTGCTAGACCATATGACAGCTTTGTACGAATTAGAAATAAAGGTGTTCACTTCTGATGGATGCGGTGTAGGAAGTGCGTGGAATTTAGAGTCTTTGTGAGAAGTAGCCCTTCCTCCCAACAGATGTGGCCAGTACCAGGGTTCAGGGTCTGGTGAGCACAGTTTAGCTTTCTACCCTCATTATCTTCTTCTGCTGGGTGCCCAGGGGCCAGGCGTTTCTACACAGCCGTAGCTGGTGGCTCTAACTTAAGTGACTCGAAATCCTGAGAATAGGGAAAGCTGGTTAGAGTCTCTGCTACTCAAAGTGTGGTCCTTGGACCAGCAGCATGGGTGTCACCTGGGAGCTTGTTAGACAGACAGAATCTCAAGTGCCTCTTCCAGACCTCCTGACTGAGAATCTGCATTGTAATAAGATGCCCAACTGATTTGTGTGCACAGTGCATATTTATGTTTAAGAAGCTCCAGGCTACAAAGAGGAGGTGGGCCAGGTATGGGATTTCTGGGAGTTGGAGACAGGCGAATCAGTGCTTATTCGTGGACTGGCAAGGCTCGTCTGGCTGCAGAAGAGGGCACTCAGTAAAGAAGAGCCCCTGCCCTCCAACAGAGGTGCTCTGCTCGGAACTCAGTGTGGCAGGAACTTGTACTCTTCCCGTGTCACTTCCTTCCACGTTGTTTGCACCATCGCTGATGCATCAAGCCCTACACATCTAGAGCTCATAATCCCTGTTCTCAGGCAGGTCACCATCTCAAAATAAGAGAGAATATTCAATCCAATGCAATAGGCACCCTAGTGACGAGATAAACAAAGCCCTGGGGGAGCGCAGAGGAGCAGTAAACGCCTCTGCTTGTGATATTTGAGAGGAGAGTTGAAACACGAGGAATTGCTCACACAGCAAGAAGGGTGTCTCTCCAGGCAGAGAAGTTTTTTCTCCCTCACTGAATTGTGGACTTTTTGTGAGAGTCTGGTTTAGTTTATATCTTCCCCCTCTCCTTCCCTTGTTCCAGGGCCAAGCACAGTGGCCCGTGCACAACTGTTAATTAATGCTTGTTAAGTGACTGATGAACCGATAGGCTGACTGGATAAATAAGTGAATGGCTTTGGAAAGAGGAATCACACAGACCAACACGGGAGGTGGAGAGACCTTATAATTGCCTAGGAATGCGTGGTTAAGATCTGCATTTGGGCTATGGCAGAAGAAATGAGGGAAAGGTCTAAGAAATACTGTACTATGCTAAGATTTCTTGTCTGAAAGAAAAATGTAACAATGAGATGGAGATATTCTTAAAATACACCTTTGTTAAATCTGAATACTCCTTAACAATGAGCTGAGCGAACCGCAATCAGATCCATTCTCTCCAAATGGGTTGAGTGGTGGGCACTGGGAACGGCTGCTGCCAGGAATTAGGCCTGCTTTTTCCAGCTCACCGTGGGGTTCCATTTTGCTTGAGGTGAGAGAATGGGCATTTTCCTCTGACAGATCTTCATTACACAAATAAGGCAGGAGTCCCCTGAATGAAATCCGGTCATTAGTCTATGTTTTATAACCTGCCTTACACTTCCAGGGAGGGGCAAAGGGAGGGAATCATAGACCAGCAAGCCAGGGACCCAAAGGGGCTCATCTGGGCTCTGTTACTACAACAAAGCACATTGCAGCTCATCAATGGCAGAACCTCCTCTCATGAATATTCAGTTATGCAGCATAATTGGCTTGGAGCCTGCATAGACTGTAGGTTGAACGCAGATGGCATTTTCTACAATATAAGAAATACATCGCAGACATATAAGGAAGTTAGACTCTACTCCTTAGTGTAAAACATTGGTGGATTTTTCAGGGCAGGCTATGACTCTGAGATTCCTAGTTGGGGCAATAGCATAGGCTGGGGCAGAGGGGATGAAGATAATGAGTTTGGGCGTGAACACACTGAGTTTGAGGTGTCTCTGAGTCATTTAGGTACAGCTGTCCGGTGAGAGCTGGAAATATAAGTCTGGCATTCAGTAGAGAGGTTTGAGCAAGAGATACAGACATGAAATCTATAAGCATTTTATTGCTAACAAAAGCTATAGAAGTGAATTCTCTCTCCTAGGGAGACAAAGCAAGAAGAGGAGAAGACTGAGCGAACCCAGGGAAATCCCAACAAGAGCCAGGACGGAATGGGGTCCAGGAAGCTGAGGGAGGACAAAGTTTCATGATGGAGGGGTTGTCAATAATTTGGAATGCTACAGGAGGTTGAAGAGGATAAGGGCCTCTCAGCCCTTAAATCATTACATTAGTCAGTTAGTAGGTCCTTGGTGATCTATGCCAAAGCAGTTTTAGTAGTGCAAGGGAAGAAGCAGCTAGCTTGCCAGGGGGGAAAAATGACTGAAAAATGAGAAATGGGGACTATGAGGGGTTTGGTGTAGGAAAAAAGAATAGGATGCTGGCTAGTCAGAGAGACAGGTTCTGGGGAAGGAATTTTAGTATGCTAGAGATTTGGGCATTATGAGCAGAGGACAGATTTGGATAATGGACAAAAGGGAACTGATGGAGGATAGGTCCCTGAGGAGGTGATGGAAGAGTGTGTCTTAGAAAGGAAGAACACCTTTCCTTTGAAACAGGAAGGAATTAACAAATAAACACGGCAGAACGTGATGTTTTGAAGAACAGCATCATTAATAGAAATATTAGTGCCTAGAACATTAGCAAAGAGGAAAGACGCAATTAGGCTTGACTGTGTGAAAGAATAATTAATTTGCGTCATTCATGCTAACAGCTCACCACTTACGCCCGACTAACATATGGTACACTGACTATCATTCATACCAATACATATTGGCCATGTTAACTTCGTTTCTAAGTTTTATTTTCTTTCACAACTAAACTCTTTTCAGGTCAGCTCAGGCTCCTTAACTTGTAACTTAAGTAATAATGTTTGTTCCTCATCTTAAAAAGATTTTAGAAGGAGTATTGGCTTGGACAGGAGAAAATTCTCAGATGTTAGTTTACTTCTGTGACATTTAACTTGGCAATTAGGAGATGAGAGAGGAAAAAAAATAATATATATACAGGAAAAAAAGGAGGGCAACTTTATGGCCTTGTCACACTCAACAGGTACGCCTGCTAATGGATCTGCTTGTCCCATTTTGAGAGAAGATTGTGTTTTTGAAAGAAGCTTTTTTCCCTAGGCCTCTGGTAGTTACATATAATTACTGCATCCTAGGGAACACAAATGTGATGAAAACTCAGCAGATGTGTTCTTTGGAGGTCATCTTGTAAGACGTGGTTTGATGTGCTCTACAGCAAAACTTATTCTGAGATTTTTTGTTCTCCCACACAATGACTCATCTGTGGCTCTAAGACACTAAAAATCTGTATTATTTTAAAAGGTATTAGAATATGCTTTTAATTCTATTTTAATTTTATAATGTTTACTGTGCAAACATTATAAAAACAATAACTACCTTTTACTGAATGCCAAATACATGATAGACACGTTACATGCAATATCTCAGTACACAAAATTTTTTTATTGAATCTTCTTTAATTTTTTCATTAATGTTGGGAGATAGGCAATACTATCCATCCCTAAGGCATCATCTGCCATGCACCACACATATCTTTGTTCCCATTCCAGCAAATATTATTAAAGAGCTATCTCTACTCCCTGTCTCCAATTTTTTCCCCATGCTACCTCCAGTCAGGCTCTTGACTCCAACATTTTGGAAAACCTGCTCCAGTTAAGTTACCAACAACCTTCACATTCCCAATCCACAGGTCAGTTCTCAGTCATAATCTTCCCTGGCCCATCAGAAGCACTTAACACAGCGAATCACTCCTTCCTCCTTCATGCACTTCCTTCCTTAGCTTTCAGGACACCTGGCTGTCTTGATTTTCCTCCAACTTCACTGATCACTCCTTAGTCTCCTTTGCTGGTTGTGCCCCATCTCTGACTCCTTGATGCTGTGGGACATCAGAACTCAGTCCCCGGAGCTCTTCTCTATTTCAGCTCCTTCCCCAGGTGGTCTCATCTAGTCTCATTCTGTCTCTACACCCACGATTCCCAGATGTGTACCTCCAGCCCTGACTTCTTCCTTTAACGTTAGACTTGTGTTGCTACTCAACGTCATCTCCACTGGGGTTTCTAATAGACATCTCAACATGTCCAAAACATTGTTCCTGATCTTTCTCCACAACAAATGATAAAGATGGAAAACCTGCTCCAACCTCTACCTTTCATCTGATGTAGTCAGTAGCTAAGCCCTTCATCAGATGTAGGCAGTATTTCCATCCTTCTGGTTGTTCAGGCCAAAAAATTTGGAGTCGTGCTTCACATCTTACCTTTTCTCAATCACCATACCCAATCTGTCTTGAAATCATGATGGATTTACCTTCAAAATATATCCAGAATTCAACTATTCCTTACCCCCTCCACTGCCACCTCCCTGTTTCTTGATCTGGCCAGGAATACCTCTGTCCCCTACAGATAGCCATATGGCTAATTTCCTTTCCTCTTTGCTCAAATGTTACCTTGTCAATAATTACCCTGACCATCCTATTTAATAGTGTAACCTGCACCCTCTCCCCAACCACCCAATGCCCAGGTACCCTTCTCAACTTTGTGCTTAGTCCATGATACTCCCTACCTTCTAATACATCACGTAATTTACTCATTTTTTAAGTTAGCTGTTGTCTATCTTCCCCTATTGGAATGTCAGCTCCTTGAGGGCAGGGATTTTCATCTGTTTTGTTTGCTGCTGTACCTCCAGGCACCTAGACCAGTACCTTGCATATAGCAGGCCCATGATATTTGTTGGATTGTATCAAAAAACTTAGGTATCTTGCCAAAGGCTGGTGACAGGTTACACAGTGACAGGTCTAGCATTCAAACTCCAGCCTCTCTGATACTAATAATGATTCTGTTCTACAGCCTCCCATTGTAGCCTGGGACAGTGAGTCTCAGCAAGTATGCCCTGAACCCTTCTGGTGCGCCAAGGAAGCAATGTACTTTTGCTTTGACCCAATATGCGAAAAGTTATGATGATGACTGTCATAAAAACTATTGTGGGGTAAGGGGTATACCTCAGTGGTAGAGCGCATGCTTGGCATGCACCAGGTCCTGAGTTCAATCCCCAGTATCTCCATTAAGGGGAAAGTTTTTAAAATTTTTTTAAAAATTAAAAAAAAAAAGAATATTGTGTTCTGTAGACCATATGATATCAAATAGACTGGAGTTCAACTTGCAAGGGGGGAAGAGGCACAAGGCAATATCAAACGGCATCAAATGGATGTCACAGAACAATATCGCCCAGGTCCAGAAAGACTGCATGTTCAGGGGCCTCATAGGTATATAACCACCAGTATGAGAGTGGCCAGGGTAGGGAACTGTTCTACGCAAACCATGACACAGGGTTGACGTGTGTTGATAAACACGTTGATGAACATCACCGCGCTTTCCCAGGCCCTGTGAGGCACTGTTGTGGTGCAGTAGGGACTACATTATTATTATTACTGACTTATTTAGTAAACTTTTGAAAGCCCTTCAAGCTTGCTGCCGAAAATTCTAGTATTAAAAAATGTGTCATCAATTTTTTAAAAAATGTTGAGAACCCTTGCAATCAGGTAAGTTTCACTGGCTTTAACCGCTCTTTCCCTGTGTTAGCAAAACAGGCCAGTATTTTTTCCTGCTTTTACTTTTAGATTTTAAAAAATTATGAAGGGAGCAGAAACATAGGGTGGAGTTGAGTTCATTTAAGATGCAAACAACAAAACAAATGAGAATTCTGTAGCGTACAACGGAAGGAGTACAGGACTTGGGAGACTGAGTCTAGTCTAAACTTTGCAATTAAGTGTGTTACTTTGGCCAAGTCATTTCCCTTCTCAAGGCCTCAGTTTCTTCCTCCATAAAATAAGTGGGGAGGTCAAGGGCAGCCCTGGATGACCTGCATGCTCTTCTCCTGTTTGAGACTGATCCTGTTTGAGCATGATTATTCTGGGTTGGAGATAAAGATGTTGCTTGAAACGAAGTCTTCAAGAGGTTAGGAAGTGGTTCGATTCATTTCTTTCTCTCTGTATTTAGTTAGTGCCTTAGGCACAAGAGGTTGACTTAATCAAACACGGCACATTACACATTTATCATTGTTGGTAGTATCTTGTTGAATTTATTTATTCCCCGACATCCCCACATCTCAGTCACACTCTCCTCCTTCCCTCATTGGCCACCATTCTCTTCTGCTTAATTACTCTATTTTTGTTGTATGTATTCTTACAAAATATGTATTATCATTCAGGGGATGTCTTTTTAATTTCTATAAATGGTATTACAGTATATATTATTCTATTTCCTGCTATTTTTAACCCAGCATTACTTTTTAAAAATCTATACATGTTGCTCTATGTACATTTCACCCCTTGTTTCTAATTGCTGAAAACGGCTCCAGGACATGTGTCCATCACATTTTGCCTCTCTGCTCTCTGGGTGATGAATGCCAGATTGCCTCTGACTCCCTGTCACCATAAATAATGTTGCAAAAGAAGCATTCCAATTTAGAAAAGAATTGTAGGTGAGGGTGCGAATAGGAAAGGCAGCTGCTTCTGAGCTGTGACTAGAATGATGAGGCGCTTGTGTTAGGGTCTCCTTTTCTCCAACATGCTATAGAGCCTCAAGTGTTGGAATTCAATCCAAATGCTTCAGCTGGGGCAATAATCACGATCTGGGATTGTGTGCTGCCAAGTAATTATGTTAGCAGTTTTTCTTCACTGAATTGACTAGTTGTTTGAATCAGTTAACCCAGTTGGTCATAGATTTTGACCCTCCACCTCTATGCTCACTCCCAGGAAATGAACTCACACAATTCCCCCAAGTGATGCAGACCATGGTCTTTGACCTCAAGTGAAGCTCAAAGGAAGCCTCCAAATTCTTCTGTATCCCTACACAGTGTTTCCTACTGTTCTCCATAGCAGCAATTTTAAGCCTTCTCCATCTTATCTCTTCTCCCCTCACTCTCAGTAGGTGACATCACCTCCTACTTCATAGAGAAAATAGACGCTATCAGATGAGAGCTCCCTTAAACTCCTACTACCAAATCTACACATTTGCTTGCATCCACACCCACCTTTTCCTCCTTCCTTCTTATTACAACGGAGTGCCCCACCTTCTGTCTAAGAGGGATCCTTCCATTGTGCTGCCCGTCCCCTCCTTTCTTGCTTGGTTGGCTAAATTGTACTCTCTCCCCCTCAATATTTCAGTCTCTGTAACTTCTACTAGCTATTTCCCATCATCATGTAAATGTGTTCAAGTCTTTTTTATTTTAATACTTTATTTTTAAAAATCTTTCTCAACCTCGATCCCCTCCAGTGACCTCTATCTCTACCCCCAACTCCAGCAACGTAGCAATGAAATTTATTGTAAGAGCTCCATTTGCCCCCATACACACTCAACTTCCTGGATCTCACCAAAGTTTCCTTGTCACTAAAACCAGAAGACACATTTCTCTCCTTATCATATCATATTTTCATTCTCACCAGCGTATTGTCACTACTTTCTCCGCTGTGAACCTCTCTCTTCTTGGCTGTCATGATACCTCATGCTCCCGATTTCCTCCCTATCTCTCTAGACATTCCTTCAAGATATCCTTTGCAGGCTTATCCACCTCTGTCTGCCCCTTGGTGGTCCTCATTTCTGGGCCTCCTTGCTTCCATTATTCCTCTATATACTATACCTTGGTAATCCCATTGATTCCTATAGTGGCTTTAATTGCCATCCATCTCCCCCAAATCTCTATCTCCATCCTTATCCACGTAGTTCTGCTCCAGACCTATGTTTCCAACTCCTTTCTAGACATCTACACCTGAATGTCCCACGGGCATCTCAAAATTAGATACCCATGACTGAATTTATCATCTTTCTCAATAATTCCCCTATGATCACTGCCACTGTTACTATCTCAGTGAGTGAATGGCATCATCAGTCATTTGATTTCCCAAGCCTGGGAAACTTCAAAGCACTACACATATTTTTTTTTAATTGAAGTATAGTCAACTTACAGTGTTGTGTTAGTTTCTGGTGTACAGCAAACTGATTCAATCGTGCATATATTTTATATATATACAGACACATTCTTTTTCACATTCATTTCCATTATAGGTTATTACAAGGTATTGAATATACTTCCCTGTGCTATACAGTAGGACCTTGTTGTTTATCTATTTTACATATAGTAGTGTGTATCTACAAATCCAGAACTCCTAATTTATCTTACCTCCACGTGTGCCTTTGGTAACCATAAGTTTATTTTCTGTCTGTGAGTCTCTTTCTGTTTATGACACATGTTTTTATCATTACTAAAATTTTCAATTACAGAAAGTACAGCTGCTTTAATTTTATAAAAATTAAAACAATCCATAAGTATATAAAATAAAAAGTGAAAGTCCCCACCAATCACTTTCCCCAGGCGTAAACCACTGTTAACGAGAAAGCGTGTATCCTTAGAGACTTTTCTGGGGACATATATCTGCCGATATGCATACACACACAAAGTTTTGTTTTTACACATTCTTTGTCATACTGTATGTACTGTTTTGCAACTTGCTTTTCAGTGTAAAATATATTGCAGATATCTTTACATTATTCATCAGATTGATATAACTTATTCTTTTTATTAGCTGCACATTTAGTTTTCTGTCTCCTCAGGCAATTATAGGAATTGTCTTATTCAGTACCTCAAACATAGTGGATGCTTAATTAGTATTTGAGGAATTAGACTCATAATTAAGTGACTACCGTTTATTATGCATAACAATCTCTATCACACAATTGGAAGAGTTAGCATATATTACTGGGGACAATTTGTTACAGGCGTGGGCGCTTTATTACCCTCCCCCCTCCAAAGGCCAGTCCTAGTTTGCTGGGGGTAGCACCGTGGCTTATACAACATTGCATCTTCTATGGCGTTTATTGTAGAACCAGGGTCAGAGGAAGCACCTGTAATGACCAGCATGCTGTACTTTGTTAGATAAACAGCTTAAAAGAATGTCAGACCTCCGTGAAGACTATACTTGGTCACGCTTCTGGACTTAGGTCAAAAGGAGGCAGAGAAGAGAGGGATAGCTTTCTACCACTCACTAGCTGCACGGCCACTAGCCCCAACTAGGAAATATTCCTCAACCTCAAGTCCACAGCCCAGTTTCTTTCTTTCTTTTCTTCTTTTCTTTTCTTTTCTTCTTTTCCTTTCTTTTCTTCTTTTCTTTTCTTTCTTTCTTTCTTTTCTTTCTTTCTTTCTTTCTTTCTTTCTTTCTTTCTTTCTTTCTTCTTTCTTTCTTCTTTCTTTCTTTCTTTCTTTTCTTTCTCTTTATTTCTTTCTTCTTTTCTTTCTTTCTTTCTTTCTCTCTTTCTTTCTCTTTATTTCTTTCTTTCTTTTCTTTCTTTCTTTCTTTCTTTCTTTCTCTTTCTCTTTATTTCTTTCTTTTCTTTCTTTCTTTCTTTCTTTCTTTCTTTCTTTCTTTCCTTCCTTCCTTCCTTCCTTCCTTCCTTCTTCTTTCTTCCTTCCTTCCTTCCTTCCTTCCTTTCTTTTTTTGGCAGGTACAAGACTATTTATTGCAGCACTTTCTTAAATAGCAAAACTTTGGAAACCATCATTAGGGATTCTGTTTAAAAAGTTATGGTATAGCCTATTACAAGACATTGAATGCATTCCCTGTGCTATATAGTTTCAATTAAAAATAGATAAATAGAAAGTTATGGTATAACCATACAATGGAATACCATGCAGTCTTTTTTAAAAAAGCTGTTCATGTTCTGGTATATTGCTTAATGTAAAACAACAACAATATTAAAATAGTCAAGGTGCAGAGGAGTAGGAGTAGGTATGTTACACTACCATGTTGAAGCTAGTTAGTAAAGGACGGGGAGAAGGACTGGGAGAATATTTTCTGGGTGGAAGACCGCTAGAGCCAATTCAGCTCGCTGTCAGTCTTCACAACCTGATTTTTTAGGTCCACCGACTAGGGAAGTCTGATCCACTATAAAGTATACCCCTCTATCTCTACCCCTGAAAGGGCCATTGTCTGAAGATTTGATGGAGTCTGTTACACTAGGTCTTTGTTCTTCCCCTATAATTGCCCTAAAGTTTTCCATTCCTCTGGGAATTTGTGGGCTGAGAATTTTTTAAAAATCTTTCTTGCATGAACTAGGCCGTCATCAAAATTCACTGCTACTCGGATTCATTTCCATTTCTAGTCCCATTGCTGCCTGTAACCAACTAAGCATGATGGATGAGCTGGCTAACATTTTGAAGGTGAAAACTGTCTATCCATCTGACCATCTATCTAGCATGTCCCCTGATTTGAGTGCCTCTCCCCTATTAATGTAGCACATCCTTCAGTCTTGCCTCCCCTCCCATCTAAGTGATATGGGGTGTAAGCACAACCCTTCAGCCTTGTTTTGATGATGAATACTAGGTTCACATAAGTAAATCTTGAAAACTTGGGAATTTGCCAGTCCTAACTTTTTGTTTAATTTACATAATCATTTGCATAGGACCGCATATGTTAAGGAAACATCTGTAGCTTTCTTATGCATTTAGATGAGATGAACTTTTTTGTCAATATTTGAAGTTATTGCTTATTATTTATTTCTTTTGGGTCTTTTAGAATTATTCACACCGGAGTCATCCAGTGCAGCTGAACAATCAGAGTCCTATTACTCACTGAAAATAAATACAATCATGGGCATTTTCATAGCCAGAAATGATCCTCCCAAATCAAAGCATTTGCAGAATGAATATATTTGTAGATTTGCTAATTCCACCCAAGTCTTGTCCCTAAATCTGTTTTTTCAATGAAGGTGACTTAATATTGTCAGTTCAAAGACATTGTCTACCATTCAAAACACTTTGATCATCGTTTGTGTTAGTCCTTTCTCTCTCCATCACTCACTTTCCCCTACAAAAAAAAAATGCACATAAAGCCCTACAGGGAACAATGGATGTGGGATTACATCAGAACATTTCAAAAGCAAGAGGATGGATTCTGAGGCAGATATCCAGGGGTCTAAGGGCCCACCTAAGTTCTTTTGTAACGTGAGATGGTAGAGGGGCAAATAGGGGTCTAAGAGCCTCATAGCAGTGACTGGCACCAGTGCTCCTGTCTGTTTAATAGTTAATGTTAATCTGGCTTGGAGAGTCCAATGTCATACCTTGAATGGGGTAGACATGGTGGGTGGGCCATGAGGGAGTGAGAGGTGAGTGAGTGGGAGTTAGAAAGAGAAAGGGGTTAAGACGTACTCTGTTGCACTGTGCTAGAAAATACACAGTGCTCAGCTCCTTTAAGCTTCACTTCAACTCTAGAATAAATGTACTATTATTATTACTTCTTCAAGTATCACATCTAGGAATCTCTGTCACAGCTCTGACAAGAGCTGGGATTTGAACTCAGCTCTGCTGTCTCCACAGCCCACCTCGGCATACACATTCACAAGAGGAATGGGGACTAGATTTATGGTATTGAAACCCAGGAGTTTTTCTTTTTCATTGTAAGGGTCCAATTGTCTTTATTTGTTTTCATGTATGTATTTCTTGAAGAGTTAGTACACTCTTTCAGTACAAGATTCGAAAGATACAAAGAGGTATAGGGCAAAAAGTAAATCCCTCTTCCTCCCTTGTCCCCTGATGCCCAGTTCCCCTTCCTGAAAGCCACCACTGATACTAGCTGCTTGTGTATCCTTCCAGAATGTTCATCTCTTTACTCATTTCTACCTAAGGCCAAATATGAACAGCCTGCCTGGCTGGGAAGCTATGGTGACATTTGGGATGGGATGAAGATGGCCACCCATCGTGCTTAGCCACAGAGCCTAAGGCAGGCAAAATTCATCTTCAGGGGTTACTCTGTTGCCTTTGGGTGACTCTTCTCTCTTCCATCCCCCTACTGTCCTGCTCACCCTGACCTGTCCTTTCCTGCCAGCTTCAGACAGGTCCTGTTCTGTTCCCTAACTCGGGACCCAGCCTGCTGTGCCTTCAGGCACAGTCTTGGCTGAGAACTTCAACCCCACTAAAGAATTTATGGGTGTCTGTAGATTAATGAGCCACCTTTTTCACAAAATATGTTGACGTTTTAACAAGGGGCTTCAATCAAAAGAGTGACTTGAATAATAGGGATTTCAAGTGCTTCGTCATGACAGGCCAATAGGCCAGCATATTTTCCCCCCAAGAGATATGACCTTGTGGCTCTTCCTGTCTGCTTCTGCTCTGGGTGTCCGGCCACCTGGGTGCCTGGAAACTTTGGCCACCTGAAATTGTTTGACTCTCAGGGCAGTAATAACCCTGATCTTGATCTTTTTTTCTTTCAGGATGTGAACACTTGGAGGTTTTGAAACAAAATCTCCAAAGCTGTAAATAGCTCTCCTCTAATATATCCTAACTATAGGCTCAAATCTTACCTACAAAGACAGTAAGAAGCAAACATTACAATGAATAGTAGAATTATTCTGACTTTAATATTCACTAAATGCTATCTCATTCTGCCTCTTCCAAAACAATATTTAGAATACAAAGTTGGAGCAGATGGCTTCACAAATTCAACATTTTCCCCAATCTGAGGGTAGGGGGAGGTGGGTATCTCTGCCAGGATTTAGTGAAGAAATCTTTGTTTGTCAATGGAATTCATTTTGATTTCCACAGGTAATAGTCTTCTCACACAATTAGGTACAGCTTCGCAACTCACGGGAGAGAAGCAGTTGGGATCTTCATCAAAGTTATCTGCATTAAAGGAAACAAAGAGCGCTTTCAGCTGTGGCAGGACGGACTTCGCATGCACTAGAATCATGAGGTCTGTTTATCGAATGAAGGAATGAGTAGAAGAACTAGAAAGGAAGTTAAAGTTGCAGTGCTTTCCTGGGATAGTTTAAGCTAAATCTGGGGTGAATTAATTCATCCTGATGGCACTGGGAGGCAATTACAAGTACAGATGTTCCTCCTGCCCTGTGACTAGTGGGCTGCGTTGTTCACAGTTACCTTAACCTAGGGGAGGCTGTTCATGGACAAACACTGGAGGCCTTCAGGAAGAGACAACATAAAATTGCAACACACCCATCTGTATCTCCTATGAATCTGATATTCTTGCTCTAAGGTTTACCTGTTTCTCAAGCCTGAGAGTGCCTTGTGGTACAGAGGGTGCCATTTTTCACTTGGCACTAATGGAGTTGAGTTTATGGCTGCCATATATCTGATGGCAGCATCCAGACTGCACTTTTAGAACCTATGGCCCATGTAGCTGGACTACCTGCCCCACAGGCTGAGTTCCTGTCACAACTGGGGAGCATCTCCCTGAGCTCTCCGGGTCTATAGCTTGGTCCAATGACATTAAAATCCTGGACATGGTATTTGCTACTGCTCTTTCAAAGAAAAAATATGTACATCGGGGCTGTATATTTGTTAATGAAATGATACCCACTGGGGACAGTAGGGGAGCCAAGACTAACGAACCTTCTTGCAAAAATATTTCCCAATCAGCCCCAACTATTCTTTACTAAGGAACTTCCACAACTCATGCCCTCTGTATGCCATGGCCCCCCAGTGCCTCCATATGAGCACCAACATATCTACAATTTGGCTGGCCAGAGTCCAATGGATGCCTGTGGCCAGGGAAAGATTTTCTTCATGGGCACCAACTTTCCCATGCAGCAATAGAGACTGAGATTCCAACACTAGTCAATGCACCTTAACTAGAAAATGGTGCTGCCTCATACAGTCCTGCAGCTGGTAGACACTTTGGAGGTGATCCATCTTGGTCCCAACCATGTTCAAAGTAGAGGGGATGTAGCTGTGAGTAGGGAAGTGATGTGCCCAAGGTCACAGAGTTAGTGACTTGCACCAAAGCCTTCTGACTCCAAGTTGGGCGCTCTTTATTTTTTTACCCACTATACTGTTTCCACATTGGCTGCAACCCTTGGAAGTCAAACTGCTGTATGGAGCCAATATAATGAAAACTACAAGTGGATGAGGTGGTTCTACCACCAGCACTGAGATGGTGGGAGAATGACTACAGCCAGGCCACCAAAGATGTTCTGTGTGTGACCTGGAGTCTACTTTGGGCTTTAAGAAAGGCAACCAAAGGCCACTACACTATGGTCCACCTGGAAGCACAGAACAGGGAGTCATTGCAGAATCACCTTGAAGTTCTTAAGTTCTTGCTCTGTTTTGCCTTTCTATTTACTTTAGGCCTTTAGACAAATCCTTGCCCTACACTTTCCCTCCTAACACCGATCACCTCAACATCTGTCTCTGTATCTAGAAATTTGGCTTCCTCTGGAAGAAAGTGAGCATCTGGGAGTGATGTGCAGCTCAGTGGGGTGGGGTGTGATGAGCACTAGCCTTAGAGCCAAAAGACCTGAGTTCTGGCTCCAGTTCTGCTGCTGATAGGCTGAGTGACTATCCATAAGGTATTCTCTTTCTCTTGTTTACAGTTCCTCATCTGCAGAAGGCGGGGATTGCACTAGATATTGTATAAGGTTCTGTCTGGTTTTAACAGTCTGTGACAATTAGTTCTAATTACCCATGATTTTTTTTTCACCTCCAGACCTCTAGTCTCTTCTGTCCTCCATTAATCTAATAACCCACTGATTTGTACCTACTAAGTTCACTAGGTGCTTCTATGCAAATTTCTGAGCCAAGCATGAGCCCAGATCGACACCAGCACACGTGCATTTAGTTTTGAGGAGGAATCATTTCCCAAGACCACATCTGTGGCCTCACATTAATTCAATACCTCTGGGATGTACGTGCTGACAGCACAGCTTTTTCTCTTACCATTTGGGGAGCTTATTTCTGAAGGAGTGCCTTGCACAGAGCCTGAAGATTTGAAAATGGAACTAATTGCAGATGACTTGAGGGATGGTGGCAACAAGGTGCGCTCAAAGGTTTTCTTCAGTCTTTCCTGTTTCCTCCCAACATGGAACCCACACCTGCTGCTACCATCTGAAATGACACCCAAAACAGTTAAAAACATAAAACTCATCAAATTCTACACTTCAAATGGGTAAATGAGACCTCAACAATCCTGTTAAAAATATAAAGCCCAATGTACACAGTGTGCGTTCTGGGTACCTCAAAGGGTCAGATTTTCTATGAAGTTGTGAGAATTTCGAACTATAATGTGTAGGACAGGCAGAGCCAATTCTTGCACCAAGGATACCTGCTTTCCCTAGAGCCCAGCACAGGGACCAGCAGGTTACTGACAAGCCCAGAATAAAGAAGCAGGATCTCTGTGCTACTCATAGAATCTTCCGGTTCAAGCACCATCTTCCCTAAAGGCAATAGACTGAGCAAAGCTACCTGAATTGGATGGAAGAGCCTTTTGATGCATAGAAAATAAGTTTGCCTGGACTTGAGATATTCTCAGAGGCAACACCAGAGTCCACTACATCTCTCACTGTGCAGGAAGGGCCATCGGTCCATCTGGGCAGTCCACCAGCTGGGCATCTTAGGGATACTGAGAAGTTCTCTCCACCTCCACCATCACTTCACTCAACCCACTGTTGGCTACAGGACAGAAAGCCCCTGTGACCCAGTGCCTAGAACACAGTAGGCACTCAGTGTTCTTTTAACTGACTTGAGACTCAGGTGACAGCAAGGACAAGCAGTCCAAGGAATCTGGGCCAGAAGAGAAGCTTCACTGAGTTAAAATATGGCCCAAGTCACATCCTTCACCTGACTTCATTCATCTCTATACAAAAGTACAAAGCATTTTCCTGACATGGAAACAGCCTCCATTTGACACTGATGCAGTATGAACTCCAGTCAGGAGACAAGTTAATCTGATCAGTTTTGTAAAATCTGCAAAATTTAAAACCTTATCCAAACTAGCATCTTACCAGAAGAGTTATCCAGCCGCAACCACCCGCAACAAAAATGCAGTTGCCACTGCTCGCGGACACGCTCCTTCATCACGCAGTGGAACACAAAAATGAGGAATCCTAAACCGAGAGAAGAAGGGCAGTATTTTTCAGCTTCTTTCATGCACTGTTGCCAATGCCTAGACTCAAGTGTACTCCTGTCACCATCTATACTCCTTCTAAGGAACCCCAAGGCCATTACTGGTTTTCTGAGGTCACCTTTCTGGCCTCCTTCCCAATGGAAGTGATGATAAGAAGGTCTGTATCAAGATTTCATGTCAACCACAGTTTTCCTCCTGGACTGCTGTCCATCCTAGAGTTTGAGACATCAGGTCTGCATTGGGCACCAGCCACTGAGATGGCTCTCAATGATCTGCACGTCCTGGCATTGACATACTATATAGTCTCCTCTCACGTTCTACCAATAGGATATGGCAGAAGTGATGCTATAGCAGAAGTGATGGCATGTCACTTCCAAGATTAGGTAATAAAAGACATTGTGGTCTCTCTCTTCCCTCCCGTCAGGAAAGGATGACCCAGATAAGATTTAGAGCTGTTTAGAAGCTACAATGGTGATCATATTATACTATTTAATGGGTCAGATCAGCATGTTGTACACCTTAAATTTACACAATGTCAAATATCTTTCAATTTTTAAAAAAAGAGATGTTAAAACTAGTAGTAACCAGTGGGGAGAGGAAAGGGGGAGGGGCAAGATAGGCATAGTGGGTTAAGAGGTACAAACTACTATGTATAAAACAAAAAAGCTACAAGGATATATTATTCAGCACAGGGAATATAGCCAATATTTTATAACAACTATAAATGGAGTATAACCTTTAAAAATTGTGAATCACTATATCTTACACCTGTAACTTATATAATATTGTACATCAACTATACTTCAATTTAAAAAAAAGAAAGAAGAAAAAGAAGCATTAAATGCTCTGCTTTATGGAATGGGGAGCTCTCTGTCTCTGGGAAGTTTTGGGTGAAGTCATGTGACTTCCTGTCACTCGATGGGAGGTTGGATTAGGAAGATCTGAGTTCTCTGGCCCCGGTCCTGAGACTCTCTGATTCCAGAGTAGAGGCAGTGATCTAGAGGCTAAACAGGAAGACATGTCTCATCACCTCTCCAGAGGGCTCTATCTCCATTTGTAACTGAACAAGTATGTTGATGAAGCCAACAGCGTTCACTCTTTTTCTGAGCAGCGGCCACCTGGAAGGGGGTGCAGCAGCCTGATGAGAGCAAACCCCAGCCTCTGAGCAGGCGAAACTCCTCCAGCTGCAGCATGAACAAGGGGCAACAGTGACAAGCAGCACCTATGACTGCTCTGATTTCCCGCGTGGAGTTTAGCTAGTTCTCAGACTTAAAGGTTATTCTGTGAATTCCAATGAGCTGCCTGCCAGCTCTCCCTCTCTGCCTGCCAGCCTTCCTTTTTTCTTTCCAATAACAGATTGATCTGCTTACTCACTAGAACACAGGCATGAAGGAAGAGGTCAGGTTTTTGTCACCTGTATTTTTATGTGTGCATCCCTCCTTCAGAAATGCCTCATCAAGGGCATCATTCTCTCACGCCTGACCACAGGGCAACCCCCTTGAGCCAGAACTGCAAACTTGCCAACTATCTTTTTAATGGCTAATCTGTTCACTTGTTTCATTGCATTCTTCTTTTGAATATTTGGGTCGTGTGTGTGTGTGTGTGTGTGTGTGTGTGTGTCTATGTAACTTGAGTCTGAGACTCAGAGCTCCAAAAACACCCTCTCTGTGAGATGGTACATCCTACCTTGTAGGCAGGACTAGGAACTAAGAATGCTTGGTGCTTGACTGACATAAAGCATGTCTGACAGAGACAGCTTGGCTCTGTTGATGCTGAATCTATGGGGCTTTGGTTTTAGTTCTCAGGAGATCTCCCATTGGACTCTGCATCCACCCATGCAGGCTTCCTGCTTAGATAGCACTCTCTCCTTCCATGTGGGCTCATTTAATGAAGCCCCAACACCTGGCCAGTGTTTCTAATGGCTGCCGGTCAGTCATTGACAGGAGAGGCCTCGTGGAGTATCTTTTCCTCCTCTGAGTTCCCAAAAGGGGAGATTTTCCCAAAGCAGCAAAAATTTTGGTGGCGGTCTAGCTAGCCACAGAAAGTACAGAGAAGCAATGGTTACCTTGCAAAGTATTCAAAATGGCGAAAAGATACAAGAAAAGGATCCTCACAGGTCCCCAGGCAAAAAAGGCAAAGCCCCAGGTGAGGCCAAGCAAGAACGTCAGGCTGGTTGTGCCTTTGAGGTCTTGCAGGATCATCCTCCGGCGAGTCTTTTGGCCTTGGGTTTTCATGGAATTCAGTTGGACAAGAACAGTGCAGAACATGGAGAGATTCATGAGAAATATGAGGCAAAAATAAGCTGCCACTGAGATGTAAAACATAGGATCATCTTTAATCCAACAACTGTAAGAGACCAAGGAGAGAAGGCAGTTGTGAGGTAGAGAAACATAAACTTATATATATATATATGTATATATTTGCATTTTCACTTTTAAATTGAAGTCTAATCAGTTTACAATGTTGCATCAATTTCTGGTGTACAGCATAATAGTTCAGTCATACATATACATACATATATTCCTTTTCATATTCTTTTTCATTATAGGTTATCACAAGATATTGAATATAGTTCCCTGTGCTACACAGTAGGTCTTTGTTGTTCATCTATTTTATGTGTAGTAGTGTGCATCTGCTAATTCCAAACTCCTAATTTATCTCTCTGCCACCCTTTTCCTCTTCTGTAACCATAAGTTTCTTTTCTATGTCTGAGAGTCTGTTTCTGTTTTGTAAATAAGTTCATTTGTATCATTTCTTTTTAGATTCTACATATGAATGATATCAAATGGTATTTTTTTTTCTCTTTCTGGTTTACTTCACTTAGAATGACAATCTCCAGGTCCATCCATGTTGCTGCAAATGACATTATTTTATTATTTCTTACTGCTGAGTAGTATTCCATTGTATAAATATACCACAACTTCTTTATCCAGTCCCTCTATATATATATATTTTTTTCTTTTAATGGAGGTACCGGGGATTGAACCCAGGACTTTGTGCATGCTAAGCATGCACTCTGTCACTAAGCTATACCCACCTGCCTGAACTCATATTTTTAATGAGACTCAGAAAATCACTGAGTCAGTTTCATTTCACATAAGAACATCTAAGCCTAGAGTGTAAACCAACTTGACAGAATTCACTCTTGCTCACTGGGGGCAGAGGTGGGACCAGAACCCCAATCTCCTAAGCCCCAGTCCAGGGTTCTTCCCAGCATCAAGCTGGAAATCCTAGAGGATATTTCTGCCCTACATGTGCAGAAACCTTTCAGTCCAACTTCCTGGGAAGCTATTTTCTTCCTCAATGGCAGAAAAACAAATTATGTATTTCCCCCCAAAGTGGCTTTTATTTGCAGACTAAATTCTGCTTTGCATGATAAATATCACAGTCAAAGGACAGGGACAACGACTGGCTTTTCTGAATGCTATATTAAACAAGGATTAGCTCATCAGAGTTAATGAAATTGCAACAAAAAGAGGGCAGCTCCAGCTGTATTGCTTTAAAATATGATGTTTATTTTCAACCTCCCACCACAGCTACAGGCTTGAACTACAAAAGGCAACACTGGCCACTGGACTGAATAATGGCTCTACAATTTCTATTAAAGAAGAAATATGCAATGATTCATATGAACAGATAATTCATCTAATAATATCTCCAATTACTGCAGTTATTACTGCTGATTTTTGAACACAGACAAGCTTTCACTAATTTAACCATGTGTCAACTTAGCTGAGACTTCTTTTCTAGAACCAGGAAAATCCCTGCGGTCATATTGTTCACGTTGGTGTGGATATTTTCATAGATGGGAGTTTGTGTGTGTCAGGAGGGGGCGGTGGGGAAGCATTCAGTTTCCCTAATAGAGCCTAATACTTAAGGTTCCCTGAGTATCATTTTCAGCCTTAGGAAGGGCTACAGAAAACTCTTAAAAAGAGGCAGCGCTATATGTTTGGATAGAGAATCACCTCCAGGACATATTAAGTATAAAACAGTGTACATCTACCATTTGGATAACAAAGTGTGCAAGAGACTATCTACACCAATTCAATAGTTGGTAAAAAAAAAAAAAGAGTTGCATCAAGGAGCAGAAACTGGGGAGCTGGGCGTTGGGAGTGGGCCTTACTTTTCATCCTCTACACTTTCGTACCTTTGGATTTTATACCATGTGCATGTATTACTTCTTCAAAATAGAACTATTTTTTTAAAATCTCTTAGAGCAGTCTGCCTCTTACCAACCAATTCCCATATGAAAGGGCTCTTTTCAGGAGGAGTAGAGTTGATTTGGTTCTGATTTTGCTTTGATTTTGATCTTTGAAGAAGACTCGCCATTAGATAGACATTGGGGATACTTTAAGTCATTAAACATGCAAGGAGGCAGGATTGAGGAGGAGATGAGAAGGAGAGGAAGAGAAGAGGGAGAGAAAGAAAGCATAACAAATTGTAATTAGAAAGCGTATGCTGGCAAGGGCAATATAATTTTGACCCTCTGGAAACTGTCATCTCAGTATGAAAGACGGAGGAGCCCGGGGGGCAAGACCCCTGCATTCCAGTCCAGTGGGAGAGGAAATCTACAGCGGAAAAGAGCTTGAGAGGCTACGATACAGAGAATGGATACGAGTAAGTAAAAACACGATCCCAAGGGTGAAATGAGGTTGTAAAGTCTGAGGGACTACGTGCTATCTACGGGCCTGTAAAAGAAGGTTCTGGAGAGGTGGAGTGAAGTAAATGGCTTACTACTCTCTGATGCCTGTCGGTGAGAGAGCCAAAGAGATGGACTTATACATCAAAAAGAAAAAAGAAAAAGAAGGAAAGAAAGCAACAACAGGACAACAAAGCTGAACCAATTTACAAAGGAACGTGGTGGAGTTTTCTTCAGGGGAGACCCTTGTTGAAACACAGGAAGTGTTTTCCCACCTGTTTCAGTATTTCTTTATAGTGGCCACCCCTCCTACGTTCTATTAGCTTTCTAATCATAATAGCTGCCAAGATGTCTATAACGTAGATGTCCTTTATCATGTTTACTTGCATTATATTGACATCATTATTATAGTCCCATTTAATAAATCTGAGAGCTCTTTAGCAGCCAAGAAATAGTAATAAATAAATAAACAAACAAATGAGTAAAAGTTGATAATTATGTAGCACTTACCATGGAACAGGCCACATGCTGAGCACTTGATACACATGATGTCACTTTGATTTGCACCCAATACTGAGAGAAAATATTATTATCCCCATTTTCCAGAGGAGGAAATGGAAGGAAGAGGTAAAGTTGCCCAAGGTCATGCAGAGCCCAGACACCTAACCATTATATCAGTGTGCCCATGAGTGTGTTAGGGTAAAAAGGCTGAGGACGATTTCCTCCCTGAAGTCAGGGTCAAGACCAAGCCCCAGACCCTGGTGGTCAGGAGCATCACCATCTGAGAAGCAGAGATGCTGGTACTTACAATGGAGTCGTTGAGCTCAGAGTCCCATACAGATCTTTTTTCACACTGAGTATGATCGCCACCACGATCGCTGGGATTCCTAGAGTCAGGAAGCAAGCCAAAGGCATCCCATTAGGAAGCAGGGAGAGATCCTGATCGATGACTGTGGGCGCTGATACATTAAGACACTGTTTAAATGAGCCACAGATGTGCGGCATCAAAATACCATTGTTTGCAAAATGTTTATGAATTCTTTCAAGTTAAACATTTCTAGGAGTTCTCCAATCTGCTAAACTAAACAGCATGCCAATGGCTCCAATACAACACCCACTGGTTATTAAAAATAGCACAAGTGCCAAAAGAAATCAACTTGGCAAGAGAAGTATCTAGTACGTGGGAATGCAAGTTCACATAAAGCATTTCTTCTCAGATGATGGGCTGCCAATTTGTCTCCCTTTCAATACTGCCCATTAGTTCCCGGTATCTTTTTGTCTAGGTCACCTTGGAGGAAGGGCACAGGCAATCAGCTGCAGCCTTCAGTGCTTTTCTGACAGGGGAGCTGTTGCCACACTCGTTACTAGTTTGACATTTTGACTAGATCGACCGCTTAACGACCAGTCCATTCAGCCAGAGTATAATAAAGCAATCAGTTCAGTCAAAGTGGTCAAACGTGACGTGAGTATAGACACAGGGTTTCAAAATCCAATTACATGGACATTTGCAAAACTTACATGATTTCTTTACGCCTAGCAATGTATTTCTCCTAAACGAGGAGTATTACACCCGCACGTATTTTAGGGGCTTTGTAAAATACTTTCCAAAGCAGTTTCAAACCGCAGAGTGCCAAATCTGAAAAAATCCTCCACTGTCCTATTCTGCGATTAACAGGACGATCCCCTCGGATCGACACACGACACACCTAACACAGTGCCCAGCGCTATGTTGATGTGGGAAAAAAACACCTGTTGGAGGCCAGCAGGGAGGAATGAAGTCTGCTCATTTAGAAAGAGAGTTGTGAGACAGTCCCCAAACTATGTTTACACTTTGCTAACTAAAACAGAAAAGATCCCTACTGGTTGCTAAAAAATGTGGGCAAATATATCTACCCCCTTGGACAGGGATTTCAATAAAAGAATAAAACCTTTTCAATAGGGTGCTTTGGCACTAGGGAGACAGAACTTCAAACGTAAACAGAGGCTAATATTTATTTTCCTTACATTTGATTGGATTTGTCTAATACTGAAAGGCTCCAAAACTCCCTGTCACAGGCTGGCTCCGCAGTGGCTCCCTGGTCCTCCCTGCAGGTACCTACAGGCCTGCGAGGAGGTGCTCCGAGGTCCTCTCCTACGCATCTCCCTGTCCTCTGGGTGGCTGGGATGAGACACTTTCCCACCCCCTGCTAGGTTCTGAGGCTGTGTGGAGTTTGGCACCCAGCCCCCTCGGAACAGAGCTGCCCAATATAAAACCGCATAGCAGGGAATCCCACAATCGTGAGGCAGCCATCTGTTCCCTTTGGTTTTGGTGTCATTCTTTAGAGTGTGTGGGACAAGGACTCGGGAGCTGGCACCTTTAGCTACTCTTCTTTTCACCGTCTATATATGTAAGCAACTGAATCAGAAAGAGGCTTGTTGCATCTTTACTGGCTGTGCTGGTCAGGCTTTGGCTTCGGCTTGGGTGTGTATTTGACACTTTCCAAGTGTTTTTCCGCCTCCAAGTACCAAGCCTTAGCCTTGCCCGCCTCTCCCTGCACCCCAGCAAGTGTGTGGAATCGAAGATCAAAGAGATCAGAAGGCAGCCTTGGGGATGTTGGAATACCAACATGGAAGGAGCCAGTGCAGGAGGAAGGCTCGGAGGAGGAAGCTGAGAATGAATGATGACGGAGAGTGAGTGCTACTTCCAGCCCCTTCGCCGTTAGCCAGATGTGGGTTAGCTGCTTTTTGGATTATTCATGAAGCGTCTTCCATGACATTTTTCAGTCTTCCAGCTGAATCGAGGCTAGGGTCACCGGGCATAGAGGGAAGTGTACTGACGGCTTTTGGCTTTGTGTTTCTGATGGATTTCCAAGAATACTACAACCAGTTTTTCAGATCACGCTTTGTTTAGTATTTGTCTGTCTCTGCTCCCCACACTAATATGGATAATAGCACTGTGTATCCAAAGAAAGCACGTACTCTGTTAATGAACTCATTAAAAGGATGAGTAGCTAATTGGGAAGCTATTGTCTTCACAAAGGCAGTGGAAGATAAAGTCTCCCTGCCTGGATATTCTGTCCATCCCACTTAATACACATCTCCTGTGGATCCAACACATTTTCTGAACCCCAAATCTGTTTCAAACAGGCAAGGCAAGGGAGGAGCTGAGTCGACCACGTCAGTTAGAAATACAGGAAAGCAAGCCAATGAAATGACATTTAAATTAGGAACTATTCATGCTGAGTTCCTTTCTGGCTTCTATAAGGGCCATAGTGATGGTGACAGTCATGTGGCATGATGCGAATCAGGATGTGTTGGAGACAGCATCCTCTCGTACCTTGCAAGTCCTTTCCCTGGCCCTTAAACAACGTAACTAGATCATAGAGGTCAAAGTCCACACTATGGAGATAGACTCCCTGGTTCAAAGCCTAGTTCTGCTACTTACCAGCTATGTAAATTCTGGCAAATTACCTCATCTCCCTGTGCCTCAGTGTCGTCATCTCTTGAATGGGAATAATGATGCAACTTTTCCCATCGAGATATTGTAAAGAATATATGAATATGAGACACTTAGATTAAATGAGACCCTTAGAACAGTGTTGGGCACATGGAAGTGCTACCTCAGTGTCGGCTGTTATATCCATGAGTATTTGTTAGGATTGTAACTTCAGTAAAGGGAAGCATAAAATCTGACAGGTTGACTACTGTAGATCCAGACTGTAGCACAGCACACAAGCAGGGGCTCAGTAAATATTTGTGGACCAATTCCTCATAACAGAGGTTAAAAGTTGAATTTATAGCACAATACAGGCAGAACAAGAAATGCCCACCCAAACACCAGTCAGGCAATCCTTAATTCCTTACCTATGATAATAGCAGAATTTGATCCCGAATACTTTGTCTAATGGAGCTGGGATTAGACAGACACAGGAGGCAGGGAACAGAGATATCAAGGATGATGGCAGAGATACTTACCCCAACCCGCCAGACAAAGTTTAAGGATGTAATTGGGAAAGTATATGTTGAAGACTTTGACTAGAGCTAAATACATGTGCACCGCCTCCAGGCCCATCCAAGTCAAAGAAACAAGCAGGAAGTAGTGAAGAGCCACAGCTGCTGTGATACAAAGTCCTGCTTGTGGAAATGACGATGACCAGGAATTGAGCAGAAACACCAGGTTTAGCATCAGTAGTGCTGTGCACAGGTTGATCAGGATTTTGGAAGGATGATCTTTTCGCAGTTTGCTAAAGGAAAAGGCACAATGTTTAGTCAGGTTAGGTAGGGTCTCTGTTTTTGATCAAGCATTGCCATGTTTTAGCTGCATAATACGTCAAAGAATAAAAGAACTGCCTGTTAAAATTAAGTTACTCATATTACTGTATATGCACTGAATTTCCAAGTCCCCCACCCTATTTCCAGGTAGAGCTGAAGTATCCTAAATATGGTGACCTTCACTAACACGAAGAGTAATAGCATCTCTCAGCTAAGCAGCCTCTTTTTTTCTGTCTTGTTTTGTTTTGTTTTTCTCTTTTGGAGAGAAGGAAGGAAGGAGTTTTCTGGATACAATTCTATTATCACTCCTTCAGCAGACTCAAGGCTGGATCTACATATGGCCAAATAGCAGGATGACCATGGAAACCATTTCAGGTAGTTACTTGGGTATTTCCAAAGATCCAGACATTTAGCATCTTGGAAATAAGACCTTAAGTTTCATTAAGTGATCACAATTATACTTTGTGGAAATGGACCCAGTATTTTCTAAGTGAAAAAAATATATTTTTTCCCTTTTATTTTTTTCATTTTTATGAAATGTTTATTGATTTAAAGTTTACAGTTTTCATTTTTTGGATATGTGGAGTAGATATTTTTAATGGAGGTAGATATTAAAGTACACAAATCTTAAGAGTACAACTCAATGAATCTTTACAAATGAGTACACCTGAGGAACCTCCACCCAGATCAAGAGGTAGAATATTTTCAACATCTCAGAAGGCTCCTTCAAAAAGAAAAAAAGAAGACTCCTTCATTCCTTCTCCCACTCATGTCCCACCCCGACTAGAGGTAACCAATATTCCAATTTCTATCCCCTTAGATTTAGTTTTGCCTGTACTTGGAACTTCATATAAAAAGAACCACACAGCAAATTCTTTTCTTTTTCTCACATACTTTGCTCAACTCTCTATGAGATTTAGATGTTATGCTATATTGTACAGAAGTATGGTTGAGCCTTGAACAATGTGGGAATTAGAGGCACTGACCCTCTGAGCAGTTGAAAATCCACATCTAACTTATAGTCGTCCTTCCTCCTTATTTGAGGTTCTGCACCCTCGGATTCAACCAGCCCCACATCATGTAGTCCCACAGTATTTACTATTGAAAACGATCTGCATATAAGTGGACCCGCACAGTTCAAGCTCATGCTGTTCAAGGGTCGACTGTAGTTCATTCATTTTTACTGTTCTGATGCGTTCCATTTTACGAATATACCACAAGCCATTCAACCAGTTAACTGTTAATGTACATTGGGATTGTTTCTGATTTGGGGCCACCATGAATGAAGCTGCTGTGAATATTCTTGTATATATCTTTTGGTGGACATAAGCACTTAGTTTTCTCTAAGAGTGAAATTTCTGGGTCAGCACCTAGATGGATATTTATCTTTAGTAAGTATCGCCAAAGAATTTTCCAAAGCGTCTGTGCCACTTGTTGTTCCACATCTTTGTTGAACCTTGCTATTGTCAGTATTTTTATTTTAGCCATTCTGGTGGATGCACGGAAGTATAATTATGGTTTTGAGCCATTTAGGCAGGGGTTAGGACTAGGCATTGACATCTTTTGTGAGGCGCTTGTTCAAGTTTTCTGCCCATTTTTAGTTGTATTGTCTGTTTTTGCTTTTTTGCTTTGTAGGAGTTTTTTTTTTTTTTTTATATTCTACATTCAAGTCTTTTGTCAGATATATGCCTCATGAATACGTTCTCCCAATCTGTGGTTTGATTTTTCACTATCTTCATGATATCTTTTGATGAAAAAAATTCTTAATTTTAATGAAGTCTAATTTATCAACTGTTTCCTCTATGGTTAGTGTTTTGTATCCTGTTAGAGAAATCTTTTCCTCCCCCAACCTCTTGATTTTTTAAAAATCCAGTTACAATATTTTTTCCAGAGGAGCCTTGATTGTTGTTTTTTTTAACCTGCCCACTTCATAATCTAATGAATCTGACCTCTTCTTACTGTGATGAATACGAACTTTTTGTGAAATTAACAAGTTTACAATGATAATAGCATCCATCAAATTAAATAAACTTAGAGCAAGAGTCTATGAACTTACTGAAAAGCTATGTATGTCACCATTGCAACTCCCAGGAAGATGGAGGAGATTCCACATCCAGTGTATGTTATAAGCACTAATATCCGTTCATTCACTGCATCCACTGCAGACCTGGATAAATCCTAGGGAATGTAATGTGTTGTATTTTATACATTCGCCAGGGCAAGTTTGTGGTAAAACCCTTCAGTGCTCACAAACAGGAGGTTCCCAGGATGTATAGCACCTCTGTTATAGCTCTCATAAAACCAGAGTATGTGGATGGATATATGATAAGACTGTATAAGTTTTGTTGAGCATGCCTTGTGTAATTTACTGTGTACAGGGCGTGGAGAGCCGTCAACAGCACTGGAAGAACATTTAGTCCTTGGTTTTATTGTCATTAACATGTTCCACACTTAAAATATAACCAAACTAATAGATGTGAATTTGGGATGCAAACTGAATCATTATCTGAACTGAGCGTCCCAAAACACTGCACAGAACATTAAAAAAAAATGTTCCTTTTCCTTAGACCTTAAATAATTTTCATAAAACTAAGAGACAAAATGGACCTTAGAGATGACATAAGCCAGTAATTTCTTAACTTGAGGACCATAAAAGACCTGAAATTGTATGCAAAATTATTTGAATATATGTGTGCATTGTTCTTGGAAGAAGGTTCATAGCTTTCATCAGATAATGGTAGCGATTCATGACCCATAAAAGGTTAAGAAGCACTGGTCCACTCTGGTAGTTCTCACCTGGGCACAATTTTGCCCCTCCTCCAGGGACGTTTGGCAATGTCTGGAGACATGTTTGGTTGTCACAATTAGGGAGAGTGCTACTGGCATCTAGTGGGTAGAGGCCAAGGATGCTGCTAAACATCCTACAACACACAGTACAGCCCTGCACAACAAAGAATAATTTGGCCCAGAATAACAATAGTGCCAAGGTTAAGAAACCCTGGTCCACTCCAATCTTCCACATTTCAGAAGACAAATCTAAGGTCCAAGCAAGTGAAACAACCTGACCAAGATCACATAGCCAGTTAGTGACAGAGCTGGACTGTGAGCCCTGGTCTTTTGGCTCCTGCTGTAATGTTCTAACCAGTTTGGAGGGTGGTAAACAAAATTCTTACAATTCAATAAGTATCAATGGAGCACCTCTTATTTGTTGAACAGATATGGTAAAAAAAAAAAAGAAAAGAAATATAAAACAGACTCTCACCCCTCAAGGAGGTGAAATAATTCTCTCACCATTAGGAGGAGAAATAATTCATACACAACACATTCAAATACTGGTATATAATATATAAGATAAAGTAATTTAAGAGAACTAAGAAAGTACTTGGGGCATGTAGAGAAGGAAACACATTTGAGATCCGTTTTGAAGGAAAACTCATCAAGTCCCAATATTATGGGGGACCATAGGAAATGAAGGAGATGGAAGGGTTAACAATGACTCTGAGGCTCTAAGCCTGGATATGAAAATCAATCAGAGAACTCTTATTTGGCTAAGTATAGCAAGTATTAAAAAAGTACATCTTTCCTACACTGCAATTTGACAGTAACTATTAAAATTAAATATCTTAATGACCTTTAACCCAGCAATTCTACTTTCATCAATTTATCCTACAGAAATACTTTCATCAATGTTAAAAGATAAATGGATAAAAATATGTATTACACATTGTTCATAATGGAGAAAAATAGTAACAACTACAATGCCTACCAATAGGGGATTGGTTAAATTCATTGTATTAAATCCACACAATGGAATACTATTAAAATATTTCAAAAATTTTTAGTGGATGGATGTGTGTTTACCTGAAAGGTGTCCGATATATATTGTTAGGTGAAAAGCAAGGGGTAAAAACAGCATGAGTAATTTGATCCCATTTTTATAAAACAAAAACATATATTAATATACACATAGGAAAGGAATCTGAAAGAATATACAGAAGGATGTTATAGGTGGTGATCTCTTGGGAGGAGGATTATAGGGACCTTTTCTGTAATGGTTGAATTTTGAGAAGCAGGCATTAATTTTATAAGGAGAAAAAATAAATACTTGTTTCAATCTGCTCTACTTTGGATGAACGAGGTGGGAGGCTCTTTTCCACTTGCATGCCACTTTTCCATAACTTAGTTCATACATATATTCCTGGTCTGTAATCTAATAAAAAGTTGCCAAAATTCTATCAAGAACTGATTAAGAGAAAATGCACCATTAAGACTCCGAAATGGGTGAGGTGGTCACACTGACAGATCGTGTAGTTTGCGTTTGTTTCCTTTACTTTACAGCCTGACGAATTCCATCCACCTTGCCCATCTGCAAGAGAGAGAAAGGAATTTCAAAGCAATTATGCTTTTCTAAGAAATGCTTAACGTGTGCTATAATTAGTACTGTTTGTTAAGACAGCAAGATAGAGGTATAATTGAATATTGAAATCAAGTTAAGTCTAATAGGCTAAATTGACTTCTTGGGGACATCATGAATGGCATAACTTCTGTTCTCACTTTTCCTGTTATTGTACCATATTCCTACAGATTAGGACAGACTCGAATGATGAACGACAATCCTGCTATCATGATTGAATGTCAAAGTAAGGACTGTTTTTTCAAGTAGCATGAAGAGTAAACAGGTAAATCTAGAACTTTTTGAAGGACATGACCTATTGAAAATAGGCTGACACGTGAGCCTCCTCGGTGGGACTGGAATAAACATCTGAAACAATCAGCTCAACCCAGAATTCAAATGGTCTTTGCACTTGAGCCAGATCATGGTCTGGTGCTCCTTAGGGCCAGTTAAAGCCTCTGAGCTACTTGCCACCTGCCTAGTTTCTCACTCCTGAGCATATTCATATTCAGGGTTCTAGAACCAACCTGCGTACCTCCATAACCTGTCGATCTTGGGTACTAGACCAGATTTAGAGTAAAATTTCCAGGGTAGTACTAGCCAGCGGGCTTATCCTAGAGCAGACAGCTAAGTGTGGTCAAAGTTTGTCCATCTGGGATAACACCTTAGATTCCAGAAGTTCTGGATCTATGGATGGAGGGGTGGGGGCAAAAGGAGACCTGAGAGGAGCCCAGAAACTGGCATTAATGAACATGCAGATCAACTTATTGAGGCTGTGGGGGACAAAGCTTATCATTTTCTGAGAATCTTACCCTGGGCCACTTGGAAGGGACCAGAAAAGGACAGTGCTAGCTCTGTTATAAGAAAGCAGTAGTATCCCCACATTACAGGGAGTTGAATGGGAAAGGGATTTCCCTTTTCTCCCAGAATTTCAAAGATACTGAAAAAGGAACCATCCCAGGCAGAGCTTCCACAGGTGGAAGGACTGGTCACAAAGCCACTCCTGGCATTCCAGGGGCAGTTGATTCTGCACAGGAATTCTCTGAGCTGTGCCTATATCCCCAAAGATACCAATGGAGATGGCATTTTAAGAGGAACCCATTCAGCAATCTTATTGTCCCCAAAGACACATACCTAACCAAGCAGGAAGGCTTATCCCCTCAATGAAAAGATTAAAAAGAGTAAATGGACTCCCCAAGGCCCCTAGAGAATAAATGGACTACCCAAGGTCACACGGTCAGTGTAGAAGACAAGAGAGAAAAAGGGAAGGAGACAGTAGCCATGTCGCATCTCGTGGGTAAGCACAGATAAAGAGTCAGATCTTCATCCCTCAACTTCCTTCAGACAGCTCAAGGCTGCTCTCCACTGGGTCTTCCAATTTTCTTTCTTTCAGCTAGCTGATGTGTGATTTTTCTCATCTCCCAAATAAGTCTCCTCTTAAAAAGAAAGTTAAAAAAAAAAATAAAACACTCCCATGCCTTAATTAGATATGAAATTCGTATTGGTATCTTGGTCATTCAGAGTTCCCTGTAAGGTCTGATAAGACAGTAGCTTCAGTACGACTCATCTAACTGCCAAATAGGAAAATGGTCAGGGGCAAAGTCTCATTGAAAGCCAAAGACAAAGCTTGCTAAGAAAAATACGTACTGTTGTTCCCAAAGTCCCAAAAGGCACACTGAACTTGATCGTAATTCTAAGGGAAAAAAAAAAAAACTCAGAGGTTAATACCTTTCCTTGTGATAGTTACCATACAATGACAGCCACACACAAGTGTTTTCTTTTCAATGTTTTTTTTTTCAAACAGTAGACACACATACACACCAACCATTTGTGAGCTGGTTTTAAGTCTAGCTTCAAGTATCTTAGGGGTCACAAGGGTGAAAACAGCATGTTACTACTGCGTGGTGATCTGGTACGTGTCCTTTAAAAATATTTGGTGACATAAGGATTTGCCATGTTCTCCTGGTGCAAAGTCCAGGAGGAGGCTGCAGATGGTCAGTTCAGGTCTGCTGGGTGGTATTTCTTGTGGAACTTTGGAACTGGGGGCTCACAGCTGAGATCAAGCTTTATGGGTACAAGGTTGACCTGCCTTCTCATTAGGCCTACTGAGCATTGCTGAGGACTCACCAGCTTCTCAAGCTCCAAGGAACTGGAGGGCAATGAGAAATTGGTTATGGGGCATGCTTGGAGAGCTGTGGTCCCAGCCAGAATTAAGAGATCTTACCCATTTAACATGTTTCATTTAGTATCTATTTTTTTTTAAACTCCCTCTCCCACTCTTCCTTCTTCCCTTCTAGAATTAAGACCTGTGAAAAATATGCTGTAACATATGGTCTTTTAGATTGGGAATGAAGGAAGCTATTAAGACTTCACACTGGACATACATTAGCATCAAAGAGTGGAATAGTTAATTCATTCTTATACCACAGCTAAATTTGATCATTTAGTAATATATACCTTATGTTATACCATATGACTATGGTTTTAATCCTTTGGATAATTGATACATATTTTAATGCTTGAATTTCATGGAAATTCAAAGAAAAATGTTCAATTATTTTGAATGAAGTTGTTTGCATCACTCAAAAATAAACGGAATTAAATGTCATTTAGAGTGATGGGGCAACCAAAAGATCCACCTGCCCCGCAGCCACTCCTCTTTCAATCTGTTACAATGCTGGAAACCCACTGTTAGCCCTTTAGGCTAAGGCATTATTTCTAGAAGGCCCCAATTACAATACACCTCTGCTACCTGGAATGGGACAATCTTCATTAAGTCTTAGAAGCACATCTGTTAACTAGCCAATTATTTTTAACAGGAAAATCATGGAGCGGTTCTGAGGCTTTTTCATTCTGAGACAAAAATGGAAATGGTACCCGTTTTCCTTCGATATGCTGCAGAGTAATAACCACTGGGTCTGCCAAGTTCTGAATGGATGTATCTGAAATGCTGGCACTCACAACATACGTGGTTAATGCTTTTGCAACGTTTTTGGTCTGCAGATGAAACATATAAGGAAGAGGCATTCAGGTCCTAAATTTCTAATTTCTTGCATGTTAATTATCAGTCTAGAATTTTGAAGTACCACACAGCATAAGGGATAGAGATATGGAAAATAAAATCACAAGCTAAGAAGGAATTTTTAGAGGTAATTTAGCTCATCTACTGTCTTTACATTAGGTCTAAATCATACCAAGCTAGACCAGTTCTTTCATATATCCATACATCCACACATCCACATATCTATCTAACAAGCATTGGTTTTTCACCCACAGCAAAGTACAGCCCTAGCAACACAGCGCAGCTATTGCCTACTTTGATAACTCTCCAGACCCTGACATCTCCCAGCTTACCTCAGTTCTAATCCTCACCCATCCTCACTAACTTTTAGGGAGCCCCTCCTTATAAGGAACATAAACCCATCATGGATTAGTTATAAGCCTCCTCCTGTTCCATCCTCACTGGAGATGGAAGCAGGCTGATTAACATCCAGGTTGGAACAAGTCTCCTCCCTAGGCCACCATGAACTCAGAGGCCAGAGCACAGGCACTGTGTGTCTTGGTGTCCCCCACATGGCTCAGCGCACGGCAGGTATCTTATCTTGTAACCACAGTAAGCCTGTTACTTTCTTAAGTGTTTCCCACAAACTAGCTTCAGTCCTCACTGAAACAATATAGGCATTTTTTTTCAGATAAGCTGAGGCTCAGGGAGGCTCAAAAGCTTGCACAAAGTTGCACAGCTAGTGACTGATAGGGCAGGGATCCTTAATAAACATTGTGTAACAGAAATGAACTAGAATGTAGCCACCGAGGCGCGCAGCTTGCTAATTAACAGGGCCAAAGCAGCCTGGGCCAAGGCTCGAGGAGGCGAGGCAGCTGGGAGAGTGCCGTTTCCAGGGCACGCCCGAAGAGACGAGAGGTGGGGCAGGGGCAAGACAGGAGGGAGAGGATGCAGCTCCTCTGAGGACTTGCTGAGAATGCCCAGAGGAGGTGAACCCAGATGATGTCCCTTGAGGAGCCCCCTGGGCCACTTTTAGAAGGTGCCAAGCTCTCGTACTTCTGAGCCCTGCAGCTGCTGACAACTGAGGGATTGTGACCACAGCCTGGAGCTCCACTAGGAAGCTACCCACTTCCTATCCCTGACCAGCTCTGTTCATCCAAAGCCAGCCTGACGGTGCAGTGCTCCCTTCCCAGAGGGATTCCCCTGGGGCAGTCTGAGGGGAGGAGGGTCTGCAGCAAGATACGGTAGAAAGGGCCCCGCCTGACAGTCAAAAGCCCAAGTCCTAGTCCACGTCCTAGCCCAAGCCCTTTTGTTGCTTGAAAGTCCCTTCCCCTTTCTGGGATGTTGATGACATGAAGGAAGGTGGACCAGATGATACCCAACCACCCTTCCAACTCAGTCTAAGAGATGCAGTTGTCTGTAGTGAAAAGGCCAAGGGAGGAGACACACACACACAGTGACCCAGGACTGAATGAACTTGTTCTCTGGCTTTAGTTTCCAGATTTGCAAAATGGCGGCCATGCAGGGAAAGGAACTAAACCACTGCTCACTCTTCCGCCCTCTGGCTCTAGGCTCATGTTGTACCTATGTCACTTCTGAACCTTTGCAGAAACAGTTCCCCCTGCCTGAAACACTCCTCCCTCCTTCTCCTCACCCCTTTTCATCTAGCTGGTATTCAACCTTGGGTCTCAGCTGACGCCTCTCTTACAGTAGGCCTTTCCTAGTTTCCCAGTTGGGGGCAGGTGCCCTCCCTTGTGCTTCCAGAGCCCCTGTGCCATACATACTTGCCTCGTGCTTTGTCCCTCTCCCCAAGAACTGCCCGCTAGTGGAGGAGTGGTGGAGGAGGTATGTGTTTTCCAAGAGTGGTGTCTTATCAATGATTTTAAGGTAGTATGTTGTAATGACAGTTAGGGTTTGAATCAAAAGATGTTAGAAGCAGCAGTGTGGAAGCAAGGCTGTGAGACTCAGGGGGAAAGGTAGTTAAACGGTGGCATCTCTTGTAAGTGCTCACTCCCCAACCACCAGTGACCCAGGTCCCAGCCTTGGGTCACCCCCTTCCATGTGAGAACCCCCCCATCCAGCACCACATAAGACAAGAATTTAATAAATATTTGCTAACTGATTAATAACTGGGTGAATAAACGAATAAACTGTGTCACCTCCAGCAGGTCCTGTCCCCTCTCCGGGTCTCAATATCTTCATTGGTAAAATGAGGAGATGGGACACAATGAGCTATAGGGACCCTTCCGTTTCTGAAATTGAGGTAGGCTAGTTCCAATTTTTCTTCATCTGGCACTATGACGTCTAAAGGCTAATTTTGGCAAAGATCTTTAATGTCTTTCAGTGGAAGGTGATTGTGAATAAAAATTAGTTATTAGGTGTGAAATCTATGCAAAACAAATTTAGCTTTTATTCTACACAACAAGCACAGCTCTCTGAAGAAAGGAGATAAACTAAGACCAAAACAATGGCATCTGAGATGATACAAAGAAATTATAAGTTTACCAAAAGGATCTGAGTGCTATGAACCACATTCTTAATTTTGATTAAAATATTTATTCATTAACTGGGTTGTCCTGGGTCCAGCCTAATTTTTTCCATTAAAAAGGTCTAATAAATATATAGCTACTGAAAACATGTTAGCACAGGGCTAGCTGCCATGAAAATAAAACGTGCCTGAGCCATGACATCCCACAACCTCCTTGAGAAAATCAACCTAGAAATGAGGCAGAGGTGTAAGACAAGAATACAAGCAAGGGGTGAGGAGGAGAGCAGGGGCTCACAAACTCCAGGCAAACTTCCTGGATGGGATTTGAGCTAACCCCACAGGAACAAATATAATTGAGATAGAAAGGGGAGCTGCTACGGAATTCCAGGAGAATGGAACACCCTACAGATATAGCTGGAGATAATGTGTTGTATTTGAGTTAGTATGTGATATGTTTAAGCTGGTCCAGTACAAGCCGCCCCCCCACCTCCAATAACTGTGAACATTTAACCATTAGAAATTCATTTATTTGGATAACCTCTCTAGAAAATGCAAACACCCTAGGGCATTCATGTATGGACCACTTAAAATACTTGAACTTTGGAGTTAGATGCCCTGGGTTTCATTCCTAGCTATGTCACTTCCTAGCTGTGTGACTCTGGGCAAAATTACTTAACTTCTTTGCCTTAGTCTGCTAGGGCTGCTATAACAAAGTCCAGATTAAGTGGCTTATAAACAACAGAAATTTATTTCTCACAGTTCTGGAAGCTGGAAGTCCAAGATCAACCATGCCTACATGGTTGGGTTCTAGTGAAATCCTACTCTCTGGTTCATAGGTGTCACGTTCTTACTATGTCCTCACATGGTGGAAGGGGTAAGGGAGCTCTCTAGGACCTCTTTTATAAGGTTACTAAATCTCATTCATGAGGGCCCCACCCTCATGACCTAATCACCTCCCGAAGGACCCACTTGCTCATACCACCACGTTGGAGGATGGGATTTCAACACAAGAATTTGGGGTGGACACAAACATTCAAACCACAGCACTCTTTGTCTTGGTTTCTTGTGAGAAGCAGGTGAGACATTAAGTGTAAATACTAACAATTAATAGGGATCATCATCAACAACGTCATGCAAAAACTCTGACTGCTGTCTTCCTGACAGTGAGACGAGACAGAGCAGGCTGAAAAAAAATGAGCTTTGGGTTAGGCAGAGCCCCAAGAGAGGCAAATAATAAAAGCAGTACAAACATTTATATGGGGCTTATTATGTGCCAAGCAATATTCTAAGCACTTTAATTAGTATTATGTATTAACTCCTTTAATCCTTCAGCATCTCAGTGAGGTACTACCAGTTTCCTGTTTTACACAGAAGAAAACTAAAGCACATGGGGGTTGAGTAACTTGCTCACAAGTTCACACAGGTAGACAATGGCATAGCCAGCATTGAAGTCAGCACCTGGCCCGAGTCCATGCTGTTAACCACCACATCATACTGCCTCTCTGTTTTAATAATGGGTGACAACAGGAGCCCTCAGAGAAGGTTCTGTGGAGGTGGTGGGAAGGAGCAAAAATATCTGTAGGCAAGTGTCCTCCCGGACACCACTCAGCTTCAAGTAATTGGCCCTGAGAGATGGGCATATTGGCTTTGAGGAGCCAGGGAAGATTTGGGAGGGGAAAACTGACAAGCCGAAATGGCATTTCATCAGGAGGACTCGCTGTTCTTTTCTGGTTTGGAAAAATCTTGAGGCCTCTGTTTGGTCACCAGATAATCCTTAAGGTCCCTTCTAAAGCTGAGAAGCTGTGAAAATGAAAAAAATCGTGGAACATCATTAAAGCAGATGTTGATTCATGTTGAGGGCCAGGGGTTGTGCTGGGAGACTTGTGGAATAAATCAGAGAGCATATTCTAAAATAAACAGAACATTGTGAAAATAGCAAGAGTACGTAATTATAGTGAGTCACCGTTTGTCACTTCATGACAGTTACCAGAGGCAAGAACTTACCTTAAAGAGTGAAGTTTGGCCAAAAAAATTAAACAAGATGGTATGTAAGTTGCTAAGAGGAATTCTCTCCCTCAGTGATTTAGGTAAATATATGGAGGCCAAAACCCTCCCCAGAGGGACCTCACCTAGGTAAATCTGCCAAAAAAGAAAAAGCCAGAAAATGAAAACTGGAGTCATCACCCATCAACTCAAAATCCTCCCCACCTCCCACTCTACCCCCAGCCTCAGCCCCATAGCACCACACGGGGGGCTGAAGGGTGGGAACTAGCTCCACCAGCTATGCTACACCTTTTACATGCACACATGCACGCCATGTGCACTCAAATCACAGGCCAAGATGTGACTCAGGGGCACAGACCAAGACACACACACATACCACCTTTTCCTTTCTCATACTATCCTTGAATTTCTCTCCCTTCAATCTGCTTCCACCTGGGTATTCATAGAGGTAGAAAGAGTAGACTGACAAATAACGTGATTTGCCACGATTCTCAGAAATAAAGGCTAGTCTTCAAAGGCAGGCCACCTTCTCCCATATAGTTCTGGGGCAGAGGGGACCAGAAAGGAACCAATACAATGTAAATAGGCACTTGTCTCACAGTTTATTGAACAATGCTTTTGTTAAAAAGTAGGGCAGGACTATGGAAAACAGTATAGAGTTTCCTTACAAAACTGAAAATAGAGTTACCATATGATCCAGCAATCCCACTCCTGGGCCTATATCCAGAGAAAACTCTACTTCAAAAAGATACATGCACCCCAATGTTCATAGCAGCACTATTTACAATAGCCAAAACATGGAAGTAACCTAAAAGTTCATCAACAGATGATTGGATAAAGAAGATGTGGTATATCTAGACAATGGAATACTACTCAGCCATAAAAAAGAATAAAATAATGCCATTTGCAGCAATGTGGATGGATCTAGAGAATCATACTAAATGACATAAGTCAGGCAGGGAAGGACAAATATTATATGACATCACTTATATGTGGAATCTAAAAAATGACACAAATGAATCTATATACAAAACTGAAACAGACTCACAGACATAGAAAACAAACTTATGGTTACCAGGGGGAAAGGGGTGGGAGGGATAAATGGAGAATTTGAGATTAGCAGATACTAACAACTACATATAAAATAGATAAACAACAAGGTCCTATTGTATGGCACAGGGAACTATATTCATTATCTTGTAATAACCTATAATGAGAAAGAATACATATAAATATATGTATAACTGAATCACTAAGCTGTACACCAAAAACTAACACAACATTGTAAATCAACAATACTTCAATTAAAAAAAAAAGTGGGGCAGGGAAGTGAGGCATTACCCATTAGGAATTAGAGGCTCAGTATCAGAAGAACTTGCTGATTAGATTGGTAATAGCATTTGATAAGTACTGGCACATTTTTGAGAGAAGAAGAGGGCGTTACCAATAATTACAGTGGAACCACAGTCATAAACCTCGACTATCCCAGGAAAAACAGGGTATATGAGCATCCTTACATGCATTCTGTCATTTAATCTCTCTATTAACTCTGAAAAGAATGTTGTATCATACCAGGAAATGAAAGCTCAGAAAGGTTAAATGACTTATCTAGGGTCACACAGCTGAGATATAGTTGAACAAAGATTTATGTGATTTGGACCCACATTTTCCCCATTATCCATGCTACCTTTCAAGGGACTATTATCTAGCTGGTTATATCATGGGGAGATGAAAGTTTGTAATATTTCTAAAAATGAATTGTGAGCCCCAAAGCCATGGGTTATGATTTAGCTTCAACATATGAGCACTTTGGCACCAACAATGTCATTGGGGTTGGTTGGCTTATTTTTCTCCACCAAGATTTATAATAGAAAACCCTACACATATGGGAAACTATGTTCAATATCTTGTAATAACCTTTAATGAAAAAGAATATGAAAAAATAAATAAAATGATTAACTGTAAAAAAAAAAAAACCTACACATAAACAAAATGCAGTGAGAAAGCATTTGCTTCCAGTACAGCTGACTAGCTCCTAATGGACTCAACCCTCCTGCATATAACAACTTCACAAAATAGCAATGACCTGAAGACACTGGAAAATGAACAAAAGCAGGCAGATTCTGGAGAAGAGTAGACACTTGGAAAAAGGTGACATCACAAGGTGAGTTACCTGTTCTTAGAACTTTTAGCCAGACGGCAGCTGAAACAAACACTGTGAAGGACACTCAAAATTCTGATAGAAAACCTGCAGTCTTTGTGGCATGAAGAAGCAGAAAACAAAGGTCAGTGTAACCACAGCTACTGGAAGCTCAGGAGGAGATCTTTGAGAGGAAAGAGCTAGCGATGGGGAGCCAAAATCCTGAGTATAATTTCTGCTTGACCTCTGAACCGCATATGTACAGGACAGACTCCAACTAAGGATAAAGGAGTTAACTGAGATTTGAGCTGCCATCCAAGAGATGGAATCTTAATTGTCTGGTATAACAAAAACAATAATCTTCAGAGAAATATAGTAGAATCCAGAGTCTCCACAATATACCATTCACAAAATCCAGGACAGGATCCCAAATTATCCCATATGTTGATAAAATGAATAGGACCCATTTTCAAGTGAAAAAGACAATTAATGAAGCTCAACCTTGAGATGACCCAGATATTAGTTAGCAGACAAGGATTTTAAAGTAGCTAGTATAACTGCGCTCGGGTATTTAAAAGAAATATGTTTGCAATTAATGCAAAAAGAGGAAGTAACAGCAGAGAAACAGAAGAAGAAAAGAGCAAAATGGGCTTTCTAAAACTGAAAATACAATATTAAAATTTTAAACTTGCACTGAGTAGGTTCAATCATAACATGAAGATGACAGAGGCTGGTGAACTTGAAGAGAAATCAATAGAAATTATACTATCAGAAGGCTAGATAGTAAAATGATTGAAAACATGAGCAGAATCTCAGGATGCTGTGGGGCAGCATCAAAAAATCTTACATACATGTAACTGGAATCGCAAAAGTAGAGTAGAGAGAGAATGGTGAAGAAGCAATATTTAGAGAAATAATGGTGGAAATCTCCCCAAATTTGGTGAAAGATATACATTTACAGACTCAAGAAGCTCAGCAAACCTCAAGCAAGATAAATAAAAAGAAGAACGTGCCCAGGCACATAATAGTCAAGCTTTAAAAAAAAAAAAAAAAAGAAAAAGAAAATATTGAAAGCAACCAGAGAAAAATGTCACATTACATATCATAGAGGAGCAAAAATTCAAATGATTACTGATTTCTGACCAGAGAACATGGAGGCCAGAAGAGAATGGAGCAACATCTTTAAAATGCTGCGGGGTGGGGGGTGGAAATGCTGCCAATCCAGAATTTTCTAGTAAACAAAAATACTCTTCAAGAATAAAGGCAAAATAAAGACATTTTCAGATAGATGAGAACTAACAAAATTCATCACCATCAGACTTTATACTACGAGAAATACTAAGTCAATTTCTTCAAGGTGAAGGGAGATGTTACCAGATGGAATGCTGAGTTTTAGGAAGAAAGAAAGAACATTAACAATGATAAATATCTAAATAAACAGAATAGACTACTTTTTTCTCTCAATTTCATAGGACTCTTTAAAGCAATGATTATAGCATTGTCTAGTGGGGTTTCTCATCTGCCTAGTTACAATATATACGACAACTATAACATAAAAGACAGAGGGTATAGATGGATAAATATGGTTAAAGTTTCTACATTTTACATTTCTACATGAAGTGATACAATATTACCTCTAAGTAAACTGCAAAAATATAAGGATGCATATTGTAATCTGTAGAGTAACCATTAAAAAATAATGCAAATAGATATAACTAAAGAGACAGTAAAAAAAAATTCAATTATAAAAAAAAATTTAAATAAACCAAAAGGAAATAGGAAAGGAGAAAAAAAACAGAGGGACAGATAGAAAAAAAAAATAGTAGTCTTAAATCCAACCGTATCAAAAAAGATGTTAAATATTAAAGGACTACACACTCCATTAAAAGGCAAATACTTTCAGGATGGACAAAAAAGTGAAATACAAACTATGTGCTATTTATAAGAAGTACACTTTAAATATGAATATCACAAATAGAAAGTAAGTGGATGAAAAAACATTTTATATATATATATATACAGTGAGCATAAGAAAGCTGAAATGACTATATTAAAATCAGTTAAAAAAAGACAAAGCATATTATCAGAAATAAAGAGGGCTATTTCATAAATAAGTTAAGATTAGAATTATTATTAGGAAGACAAAACAACATCAATGTGTATTCACTTAATAACAGAGCCCCAAAATAAACAAGGCAAAATTTCACACAACTAAAGGGAGAAATAGACAATTTCACAATCAAAGCTGGAGATTTTAACATCCCTCTAAACTAGGAAACAATTAAGGAAAAACATGAATAAAGATATAAATGATCTGAACATTATCAACCACCTTGAGACCTAACTGATATTCATAGTACAATATATTCAATAACTGTAGAACACATATTTTTTCAAGTGCATATGAAACACAAAAATAAATCATACACTGGGCTATAATACAAATTTCAATAAATTTAAATGGGTTGAAATTATACTGAGTACATTCTACGATTAAAATGAAATAAACAAGAAATCAGTAGCAATAATATATTTTAGATATCTCCCAAATATCTGCAACTTGAAGAATACACTCCTGAATAATCCATGGATCAAAGAAGAAAGTAGGAAATATTTTGAACTGATTGACCATGAAAATACAATATATCAAAATTTGTAGACTACCACAGTGCTTAGAGAGATATTTATAGCTTTTGATAACTAAATTAGAAAAGAAGAAAGATCTAACATCAATGGTCTGTGAATCTACCTTAAGAACCTAGATAAGGAAGAGCAAAGAAAACCCAAAATACAGGGAAGGAAATAATAAAGAGCAGATATCAACAAAATAGAAAATAAACAAAAAAATTAGCAAAGCCAAAAGCTGGTTACTGGAAAGGATAAACAAACTTGAAAAACCCTAGCTATACTGATCAAGAAAAGAAGAGAGAAAAAGAAATTATCAAGAATGAAAGAGGGATTACTCTTATAGATCAGAGATGTTGACAAACTGATCAGGAGGCCAAATCCTACCAAATCTATTCTCCCAAAATTGATCAATAGCTTCAACTCAATTCCAGTTATAATCTCAGCAAGTTTTTTTTAATACAAATTGATAAGGACATTTTGAAAATTCACATGGACGTGCAAAAGGCCTAGAATAACCAAAGCAATCTTGAAAAGGAACAAAGTTGAAGGACTCACACTACCTGACTTCAAGACTACAGGAATAAAGATAGTGTGATAATGGCATAAGAATCTACAAAAAACTTAATGGAACCAAATAGAAAGTTCCAAAGTAGACCTGCATTTACAAGAGTATTTGCTATTTTGTCAACATTGCCAGAGCAAGCCAAGGGAAAGAAAAGTCTTCAATAATGGAACAAAATTAACTCGAAACCATACACCACACCATGCCTCACACTATACACAAAATTAAATTCAATTAAGTAGGATTATAGTCCTAAAAGTAAAAAACTAAAACCATAGGTCTTTTAAAGGAAAAAGTATCTTTATGACCTGCAAAGATTTCATAGGCAAGTCATATGCTGTTATTCACAGAAGAAAAAAACTGATAAATTATACCTCATCAAAATAAAACGTACGCTCTTCAAAAGACACCACTGAACAAATGAATAGGCAAGCCAGAGAAAATATTTTCAAAACATATATTCGACTTGTGTTCAGAACTTATTTTTAAAAATGCCTACAAATCAATAATAAAAAAACAAACAACCCAATTTAAAATTGGCTGAAAATTTTTTAACAGATACTTCACCAAAGAAGATATATGAATGGTCAGTACAAAAATCAAAAATCACTCCACATCATTATTCACTTTAGAAAACAAATTTCAACATACATCTTCACTTCTTACAAGTTTACACATACATCTTATGAGCCAGCAATTCCATTCCTAGGTATTTTACTCAAGATATATGAAAATATATGTCTACACAAAGACTTTTGCATGAATCTTCAGTGCAGAACTAAACATAATAGCCAAAAACGAGAAACAATCCAAATGTCCATCAGCTGGAGAATAGATAATCAGTGGTATAAGACATATAATGGAATATTATTCAGCAATAAAAAGAACAAACTACAGAAACAAAAGAATGAATCTCACAAAAAAAAAAAACCATTATAGTACATAGAAGAAGCCTTACACAAGAGAGTACATATTATATGATTCCATTTATATAAAGTTATAGAATAGGCAAAACTATAGTAAAAATGAAAAAATCAGAACAGTGGTTGCCATGGGCATGAGGGGACTTCTAGGGGTGATAGTGATGTTCTATATCTTGATAGGGCTTTGAATCACACAGATGTACACATTTGTCAAAAATCACAGAATGTATGCTTAGAATTTGTGCATTTCCCTGTATGTAAATTTTATAATTTTTTTAACTATAAATTTTAAAATGCTGCTCTCCCAAACTGTTCTAAGCAAGGTTTGGTGGCCTATGGCCTGCCAAAGGCTGAGGTAGTGTGGAGTAGGGGAAAGGGCCCAGACAGTAAATCCAGACAGACATAACTTTGACTCCTGGCTCAGCCATTAGGCTGTGTGTCTTTGGGCAAATTACTTAACTTCTCTGTTTCCTTATCTGTACAGATGTAATGGTAGCCCAATGCCCAACATATAATAAGTGTTCCATAAATGGTAACTAATAATAAACCGACATTTGAGATGATTTGGGGTCACAGGGCCAAAAGTGACCAAAGGAGCTGAACTCACCTCAGGGTCTGTGCCTTCTTCAAAGGAGCGAATGCTGAAGGCCATGCCTTCAAATGTGTGGTCCACCCGCAGGACAGCCAAAGCCAGCCTGGCCACCGTCAGATTTGCTGTCCTTCCAGAAAACTCCATCTTGTGACCAGCACGCTCGATTATCCTCAGAATTCTGCAAGAAATGACAGGAAAAGAATAGTATCCCTAGCTTTTTAATGTAAAACTCATCCTCCTTATAAGATTTCCTCAATGTGAAATTTTTCTTTGCATTTTAATCACTATCTTTATGTTGCTCAGAAATTAGTAAATAATATCACAGACTTTGGAGTCAGCCTGGCTGAGGTCTAAATCTTAGCTCCTCCAATTTCTGTGTGGGCAAGTCAAATGACTTCATTGACTTTCAGTTTCCTCACCTGCAAAGTCTGCGTTAATGTGAGTACTCATCTTAAAAGATTGTTTTAAGGATTAAATGAAATTGATATATTATGTAAAGTCAGATCCTGCAGGGCCTCAAGAAATTTGGATTTTATTCTATATGTAATGGAAAGCCACTGAGTGGTTTTAAAAGCAAGAGAATGATATGATCTAATATATACATTAAAAGATCATTTTGGCAATTATGTAGAAGATAGACCATAGAGAGGCAAGAGCAGAGACTGGGAGACCAGTTAAAAGGTTATTGTAGAAGATCAGCTGAGAGAAATGGAGCTAGGACTAGGGTGGCAATGGAGAGAATTAGACACATTTCAGGAATATTTAAGGGATTTAAAAAATGATGCACAGCATGATATTGTAAATAACTATACTTCAAGAAAACACAAAATTTTGCATTAGTTGAAATTATACATAAATATATATTTATATTCACTTTAAAAACAATAACAACAAAAATTATGTACAGTGACTCATATAAGCCTTGGTTATTGTTTGGCTGTGAGGTAGAGGGAGGTAATTAGTGTTACTCTCAAGTTTTTTGCTTGAGCACTGAGTGGATGCATTTTATAGAAATGGGGAATATTGGGGGAGCACCACGACTGGAAAAAAATTGGAGGTTTGGTTTGGGGTAACTATTTATTTGGAAAGTTGCTATCATGAAGGTTCAGTTAAAATTTGAATGCATTCTTTCACAATTGGAATTTCAGTAGGATGACCCCATTGTATTGTCCTATTGTCAATGCCAAGCTACCTGACCTTTAAAATTGGTGATGATGGTATGCAAAGGAATTAATAATATATGTTTTAAATATTTTGAAATAAATTTATTTTACCAAAGTATTAGTACTTACTCATTGCTTACTTCATGTAGATCAGATAATGAATTGTTTTGCTTTCCCAAAGCAGCATCGATTATTTGTAATATAGTCTGGGTTAGGTTCATACTTATCTCATCACATTGTGAAATATCAGATACTTTAGAAACAATAGTCTTTGTTTCTTCTTCATCCAGAAGAGGGGATTCATTTATTAAATTAAAAATGTGCTCTGCAACATCATTTGCATTCTCTGGGGAAAGAAAATTGAAACGTAAAACCTGCATTACCTAGTTTGAGGCCATGCTGATCTGCTTCCTTCCCTTTAAAAAGTAAAGGCAGTGAAATGGAAATACACACCGAGTTAACAAAATTTACAGACGGAAATGCTGGGCCTCAATTTCTACAGTCGATGGAGTCCCAGAAAGTAGCACATAAGTCAAGTTTTTATTCATTAAATTCTTTTTTTAAATACTCCCCCAGAGAAACCTTTCTTGTTGCTAAAGATTATCTTGCAATTAGATTCTAATTAAGACTTTTGAGTATTGGATTGAATTAAGTAGATCCCACCTGTACTCAAATATCAGCACTCAGTCTATGTTTTCATAATCAAGGGTGGTGATTATATTTTTCTGTCAAGAACCAGCAACACACAGAACAATAGCAAATATGAGCCACATAACCAATAAAAAAGCAACTTAAGTTAGATTTTTCTAGATAGTAAGAACAATAGCTATTAACTCATCCACTTTTTTCACTTTTTATTATGGAAATTTAAAAATATGCACAAAAGTACGAAGAATCGTATAATGAATCCCCATATACCCTATGAATCACCTAGCTTCCACAAGTAGAAGAGCTAACCTTGTTTTATCTACAATCCCACCCACCTTCCCCCAACCCTAGATGATTTTAAAGCAATTCCCAGACATCATATCATTTCATCCATATGCATCTCTAAAACAAAGGATCTTTGTTTGTCATAACCACAATGCCAGTATCGTATCTTCTAAAAGTTAATAATAATACTCAAAATCATCAAATATCCAGCCAGTGCCCAAATATCCTTATATCTCATAAATGATTTTTTAAAATAGTTTTTGGTTTCAATCATCACCTACTTTTAAAGTTAAGAGCTTCATTAAACAAATACAAAATTAAGCAAAATTAGATTCTAGTTCCATATAACCCATAAAAAGCTGGGCTCCCTCATGGTGCCTTCCTATCTTCAAGCACTCACATTCAAGTCCAATAACTAAAATATAATGGAAAATAATCAAAAAATACAATCAGTTGAGAAAAATTCCAGAGAGAGATAACACCCATAACACACTTAACCCAGGTTAGATTACAAATAACCAACTCTTTCTCCCTCTGTTTCTCCTTCTCTTTCAATGTCCTCCACAGCTGGTGGCATCGCCCTAAATCTCTCTCCTGCCCCAAGCCCCGCACAACTTTACTCCCAACATAGCCCACACAGGTTGTTGTGGTTTTTGTTTCTCCTCTTTTCCTCTCATTTTCTTGCTTTAGTCGTCCCCCACCTCACAAACAACTCTCTGTCCTAGTCAATGTAAATTAAGCAATCTTAACTGAGACTCTCTCAATTTTCTCTCCTCAACCATTACTCCAATCTGCCCAACAATGCCTTAAGCAGGACCCGAGGCAGCAAAGAGAGTTCTCTCTGAGGAGACAGTAAGAAGGGAGAAGCCTGAATAAGTTGAAATTACTTCTAAATTAATATTTTATCTATACTACATCTATCTTCTGGTCAGTTAAAGAAACTGAGAAAACAATAAGACTAGGGATGAAAGAAAAATAGAGTGTGCTCATTCACAGATCTCTCTACTGCTCTTATTAAATTGTTTAGGCTTTCTTGTAAATGGGATAGCCAGAGCTGCCTACCTGGAGCCATTATTCTTTGGGCTTCAGTGGTATGACTTCACTTCATGCAGTCTCAGCTGTGGCAGAATGAAAGTAAAGAACAGGCCAATGGAAAACTAACTATATTGTGGAAAGTAGTTACAGACTTTTCATCAGGAGTCACATGATTTTTAAGAAAAATTCAGGGACAAATTACACTCATTGTGTAAAAATTCTAAGTCCCCAAGCAAAAGCAATCAAAGGAATCTTCCCTTATTAGTTGTAGAATAAATAGATCCCCGTTGCTTGAAATGGTTAAAATTTGTCTGCCAGTAATTACAACAATCAAAACAATAATAACATCTGTTATTATTGAGCAATTTCTATAAGCCAGTATTCTGGTTATCTACTGCTATGTAACAAACCTCTCCAAAACTTAATGACTTAAGACAATTTATTGTTATCGTTCAGGGTGCTGTGTGTTGACTAGCCTCAGCTAGTCATGGAGCCACTCATGCAGGTCTAATCAAATGGCAGCTGGGACTGGAGTCATCTGAAAGCTGGACTGGGCTGGAAGTCCAAGATGGCTCACTCACATGGCTGGCAACTGATGGGCTGGTCAGTCGGGGCTGTTGGCATTTGAAGGTCCGTTGGGTCAGTTGAGGTTCTTTCCTATACATGGCCTTTCCCACTGGCTTGTGGTGTGCCGGAGCCAGCTTGTATCAACTTGTGAGAACCAAATGTTACATTTTCAGGAACTTTGTGAGTCATTATTAAATGTTAAATTATATAAACTTACAATTAAATAAATTATATTAAAAACAATGGTGATGCTCAAAGCTCATCACTTCCTAATTATTTTACTACATTTTAATAATCTATGCTCTTATGGTTGTTTATATCTACTGTATCCATGCATCTCTTACCAAATTCAAGTTCACTGACTACATGTTGATGTTTGTATTCAGCCATGGGAGGAGAATTACACCAAAGAAATCAGCAAATGCTACAAATTATTACCTTTTTTTTTTTCAGTAGAGCTGGCTGTTAAACATTTTCCAGCACACCACTGTTTGGGCTTCTTATAGCATGGTGTCTGGGTTCTGAGAGGAAGAATCTCAAATGAGAGCATATTAAGAGAAAGGAAGCAGATGCTTTCAGTCTTCTTAAAAGTTAGTCCCACAACTGGCACAGTATCACTACTGCCCACTTCTATTGGACTAAGCAGTCACAAGCCAGCCATGATTTAACTCCCAGTGGACAAGGAGGGAGTGAATCAATGGTGGGTGTTTTGGAGACAAGATACCACAGCAGGGCATTATATATACACTTTTTTAATCTACTTACCAAAATAACCCTATGTTGTGGGTACTAATATTATTCCCTTTATACAGATTAAGAAATCAAGACAGAATTTCTGTCTTTTTTTTATGGAGGTGCTGGGATTGAAGCCAGGACTTCACGTATGCTAAGCATGCACTCTACCACTGAGCTATTTCCCTCCAAGACACAGAGGTTCTAACCCAGATTTCAATCCAGACCTGCTTGATTCCAAAGCTAGCGTTCTTCAATATCACTTTCTACTACAGCATCTGTGCCTCTGTCCCTTTTCTGCCTGCTGTTGGGGTTTGGAACAGCTGTACTATGCAGGCCTTCTACTTGACATCCTGGGAATTACACTGTTCTCTCTCAGTCACACTCTCTGCTGCCCTGATGGTGGGATGAACACAGGCAGGAGACAGTTTTGTGAAAAGTTCTAGCCAACTTCAGGGTGTGCTACATCTTCAGTATCTTGGAGGCAACAAAAACAGAGCACAACAAAGAACCTACAGAACTTTGAAACAAGGGTACCTTTTCTAACTGTGATATTAAGGAGTTACATGAATTGAGGATTTAAGTGGGGGTACTTATAAGTTTTCTCCAACCATGCTAATATTTGTCAGCAAGATTGAAAACTAAAGAAAAATTATTTCAATGTGAATACATTTTTCTTTCCTTCCCACTGTATTCATTTTTTGTCAAGCTCCTAACCTACGAGAAAAAGAGAAAGATTCCTCCAAAGCTAGTAAATGTGATAGTTTATTTTTCAGCTATATACGTTATGGCCACCCTCCAACTGTTCCGTTTCTCTGCAGATTTTGTTTTACTAAATGACTTCTGACAGTTAAGTTTCTAAAAATCTCAACCCAGTGCAATGCTTTTGTTGTTGTTATGGTTGTTTGTTAATTTTTTCTTCCAGAGAGAACATTCTATTAGCATGTCTAAGAAAAATGTGTCACTCAGAAAGAGGGAGGTCAGCAGGAAACACAGACTTCTCTGTCCTGCCGCCCACTCCAAGCTGCAACCCTCTCTAGTGCCCTGACTCATGATTTCAGATCTAGAAACATCAGAGCTGTGCCTGCTTTTCTAATTCTTCTAGAGACTCCTTGGCAAGGATCTCAAGTTTCCATCTTCTGCAAAAAGACAAGTCTCAGAAGTTCACTGCCTCAAGGCTCTTCCCTAGCTCTTCTGCAAAGCATAGGAATGCCTGTACCTCAATTTCCAACTATTCATTATGGGAGGAACTCAGTTTATGCAATAGAGTTGTGCCTGACAAGGTGCGCACAAACTGAAATTCTGGGAGGAAAACCTATATGCATACTTTAAAAAAAACACTGGTAAGGAGAAGCGGGATTTTCAGGGTCAGGGCTGTAAAAAGAGGCTTGGGGAAAAGTTCACCAAGCCAAACATCTATTGTGCTGGTCAAAATTAGCAAAAAACCATCATTCAAAGCCTCTGGAGATTGATGGGAGATCTGACAACAGATTGAGAAGCATTTATTCGACAAAATCTACAGAAACGTGGTAAGTGCAGTGGGAGGCCATGGCCTTTGAGATCGGAAGTGCGCCCACCCCCCCCCACCCCCCCAAGCTCTGCTTGTGGAAGAATTGTTCCACTGGACTAGGCAGCCAAGTGGCACTTGCCATCTCCCCCAAGTCCCTTGGGTGGAAGAACAATCCTGAGTGGATTTGATGGCAAGTGAACATTAGTGGTTCCCACCTCTCCATCTCTGGGCTGTGGAAGATCTATACTGGGCAAGGGCAGCAGTTGAATGTCTGCCCAAACACACGCACAGCTCCTGCTCCAGACGGGAGACCCTAGTGAGGCACCTGGTGAAGGGCATATTCACCACCGCTGCCACCCCCAAGCTGTTGCCCCATAAGACAGATATTTTTCCCAGAAGACGGTAGGAGAAAGCCTCAAAGACTTAATATTCTTTCCCTGACAAGGGGACAGACTTTCATTGGATCAAACTGTGGAGCAATGTACGCTCCAGGGTTTTGTCAAAAACAACACAGAAATCAACTATAAATTAGGAGGCTACCAGCTGGGTGTGACACCAGTAGAGGCAGACCAGCCAGAATCTTAGTGGGGGAAATTAGAGAGGGAACTTAGCTAGAACCACAGTCATCCCTGGTGGTCTGAGAAAATAGGTACCTTCCAAAGGCTGCATCTTCTACGGAGCAGCATCAAAGGATGTACACTTCAGGGGAAATAGACTTCACTGAACTAGTCTAGCCAATAGCACTTTTTACAGAGGTAAATAAAACAATTCTAAAATTCATATAGAACCACAAAAAATCCTGAACAGCCAAATCAATCTTAAGAAAGTAGAACAAAGGCATCGCACACCTTGATGTCAAAATATTACAACGCTACAGTAATTAAAGCAGTATGGTGCTGGTATATATACAGACATATAGACCAATGGAACAAAATAGAGAGCCCAGAAGTAAATCCACACATATACCATCAACTGATGTTCAACAAGGATGTCAAAAATACACAATAGGGAGAAAAGAATCTCTTCAACAAATGGGAAAACTGGATACTCACATACAAAAGAATGAAATTGGACCCTTATATTACACCACACACAAAAATCAACTCAAAGTGGATTTAAAAGACTTAAATGTATACTTCTCAAATCATCAAATATCCGAAAGTCTGATAACATGCTGTGTGGGTGAAGATGTTCTAAAACGGGGACTTTCACACCTTGCAAGTGGGAGTATAAGTTGGTGCAACTATTACAGACAGCATTTTTTTTTCTCCAAGGACAGAGAGCATTTTGACATCATCAGAAGAATGACTGACCCAGCAATTCTACTTCTAGGAATTTATGCTGCAAGTATACCCTACAAAATGACATAAGCGTCATATCCATTACAGCAGTTTTTTTTTAAATGAAGTATAATAACAGCTTAAGTACCCATCCATAGGAAGCAGGTTAAAGAAATCAATTGTGGCATATTCATGTGGTTAATACAACGCAGTGGAAAAAAGAAGGAGGAAGCTTTTCATATACTAATATGATAATTTCTGCAATATTTGTTAAGAGAAAAAAGCAAGGTGAGGAACAGCATGTATAGCACGCTCTGCTTTGTGTACAAAAAGGGATAGAGTGTATACATATAAATACACACACATTTCCTTATAGATGCGTAGATACCTCTGTGTATATTAACTGAATGACTGAGGTCAGCAATGGGAAGGAAAGATTTCACTGCATACCCTTTTTTTGTTTTTTCAGCATTGAACTATGTAAAGTATTATCTATTAAAACAGTTTTTAAAATTGAGATAAAACAAAAAATCGTAAGTAGCCCAAAATTATACATATAAGCATTATAAAGCAAAACCACTGACAGTCCTAACTTCTCATGCCCCACTCCCACCTCCACCATCATTAACTACCTAGTTTCTGAAATTGGTTTGTTGTTGGGTAGATTTTCCTACGTGACGTTTGCCTGTACTCTCTCTGGTCTCAGGTCAAGTAGACGAACTAACTGAGGTTCCGTTATTTTTCTACTGTGTACAGAATAGTCTTACCGTCACTTATTGTAATATTAGCAAGATCCACAATCTTATTAGGAAGCTCTTGAAGCAATTTGCATTGCTTAAACTTTGGTTTTTCCCAGTGAGATTTGCCGGTGTTGATACTGATTGAGCTGAAAAAGAGAGGAGAGAGCTTCATCGTTGGAAGATGAGGCCGGAATAGTCTGAAAGCGAGTGGTAAAGGAAAATGCTGTGTCCTTGGCAGGCCTCCTCTTTGCCCACCCGCAGCCTCCCTGCAGACATTGCAAAGGTGGGAGCCCAGTGTTTGTGCAGTGAAGAAAACTTTACTCTTGGGGAGCGAGTGAATCTAGGGTCCCCATGCAAGAGGTATAAACAGGCGAGAAAGCCTGGGATGGGGCACGGACCGAGAGTTGAGGCAGAAATTCTGCCCCTCTGGACATGACTCCTACCCTCAGTTTTGCTTCTTCCTGCATCTTAAGATGAAATTCCTGTTAAAATTATGGTCTCTATCTCAGCGTATGAATTTACTCGAGGCAGTTAGTATAGCAACCTCTGACCTCACTGGGCCTCACCATCCACCCTTCTCTATGCTCCATCCAGTGCAAGCCAGCGCATTTCAAATCACTTAACATTTATGGAGAACCTTCTCTGTTCTAGGCCTGGTAGTAGGTTCTGTAGACAAACAGGGCAGGGTCTCGTCTTTGAGGAGCTTGTAACTTGGTGCTTTGAGACTGTTGATATAACTACATTTATTAGGCAAGATATGAGATGAAAAACTGTATAAACAAAACTGAATCAACTGAACCACCAAGCAAGGAGAACTTATTTGCAACTTGTTTTGTTTTGCTTTGTTTAATAAAATCATCTTTATTATCATTCATGAATACATTAGAAAAAGATGTGGATCTCTTTAATAAGACATCTAAGTTCTCATGGGCAGATGTTTTCCACTCATTGTTAGAAAATTCAGTTTACTTCAGAATGGTAAAAAAAAAAAAAAAGGCCAAGTCATATCTTAGTGTTATTATGACAAGTTTCCAACTCATAGGGACCCTGGAAGGGTCTCTGGGTCTCCCAGGTCAAGAAACTATACTGTCCTAACAGCTGCCCATACTCAAGTGTCTTCTGGAATTGCTTAAAAATTTCAGTGGACCCCTGGGCAACAGAATATTCTATTACTCTGCTGGTTGTTAAGGTGCAATTCTAGGGTTAAACGCTGTGCCCATTTTCAAACTGTCCAGGCTATCTTCCAAAAAATCATGTATTCCTCACTTTACCAACTCTCCCTGCCAAATAAAGGACCCCAAAGCATTAAGTGCCAACTGCAAAGTTGGGTGAGGCCCCTTCCTCTCTCCAAATCAAGTGATTTGGAATCCCGAATGAATGCAAGCACCAAAAACCTAGGACAGGGGTCTTTCCCCAAAACTGTTTGCCGCTTTTGAGCTGAGCTGGGCATGAAAAGGGCAGAGATGGAGGAAGCGCCCCCCCACCCCCTACCCCCCAGGCCCTAATCAAGCAAAGCAAATAGCACAAGCAGAGAAAGAGACATGAGAGCAGAACAGCAATGGCCCTTTTTGGCTGGAGTACCGATAAGGAAAGGAGCCTGGGGGTCTTAAGTACTTTATTTAGGGGTTTGGACTTAATTCTTGAGGCAGCATGGAGCTGGAGTGCGAGACTGACATGGTGGTAGCCAGCCTTTAGGAAAATCACACTGGCGGCGGTTTGAAGTAGAGCTGGGGGTAGTGGGCAGAAGGCAAAGAGACTTCTCTAATAGTGGCACCAAGGGAGTGGCAGTGGGGTTGAAAAGGAAAGGGGAGATGCGAGCTCTGACTGTGACCGTAAAAGCCGCAGGACTTACGAACTGATTGGACGGAGGAAGGAAGAGGTAGGACCTGGTCCAAGATGTCGCCTTCCAAAAGAGAGCTTTTAAGCTTTTGTGAAAACGTGCTGCCCCTCTGGCCTGCCCACTTAAGTTAATGGCATAAACTGTTAGCAGAGAGTCATAAAAGAGGGGCTGATGATTTGAAAAAGGAAAATGTTACAGTCAACAATAGAAGAGTGATTTAGTAAATTACTATGGCCCATCAAGGAGATAGCTTCTGAGGTAGTTTTTTGAAATGGTCATTAAGATGAATGTAAAACATGGAAAATGTTTGCTCAACCATTGAGTGAAAGGGTAAATGACACTATTGCTATAAGGACGGTGAATACCACTACACAAAATTTGAAAGGCATACAGTGAAAGGCTAGATGGAAAAACACGACAATCTAAAAGCAGCGCTGTTCAGGTGGTGGGATTTCTCCTTTGTCTTCTTGAAAATTTTCCTGGAATGTCATTATGTTGTATGTGCATGCGTAAGCAGGTTCTTAAGGTGAAAGCAAGAAAGAAAGACAAACAGTCGGGCGGTAGAGGGGGAGAGAGGGAGCATCTTCAGACAAATGACATGGAAACATGCCCCCAGTTAAGCAGATCTTTGTGTATCTGAACTATTAAATCTTGGATGGTACATACCAGACTCTAGTGGCGTTTCCAGCCTCATTCTTTATGCATCTAGTTTGGGCTATCTCGGTAGGGTTGGTTAAGAGCCACTTATATGTCCCTTTGTATTTAGAGGCTGTTTCTTCGGCTTTGCACTTTCCCGGCTCTACAGAGAAAATGTATGCCCATTTGAAAGGGCAAAAGGCACTTAAAAGTTTCATGAACATCCATTACGACTCATCATTATCACCCTGCACATAAACATCAGCAAGTAAAAGGGGAAACTTCCACTAGGTAATTTAAACCAGGCTGAAAATAGCATTAAATGGAGTCTTTTTTTTTTTTTTTAAATAAGGCTCCCAGTACAACCTCACATATGATCCTTTGCATTAAAACTACCAGTTTTTCTGCTTTTTGTTTTTTAAAAATGCATTGAAAAAAGATTAAGTTATACAAAGGGGTGTAGAGTAAAAATTCAGAGTCTCCACCTGCCAACCGCCCTCCTTTTGAGGGCAATTGTTAATAGTTTGAGGTGCAGTGACAGGAGACTAAAGGCTGGCCCCTATTTCTGATAGTTTCTCCTTTCTTAATGGACTCAGGTGGATCTGGTTCTAGTGAACTCGATGTATTTGTCATCACCAATATGGTCAAGGGAGCTCTGTTTGGATGTTGGTGCTGAGGGCAAGGTTTTGCTGCCAAGGGTAGTCACCTTAAGGGAGATGTGACCTGGGTTAAGTTTATGTGGTAATGTCCCAGTTTTCACTCACTACTGGATTTGTGACCCTGATGCTAGAAATGTTTCCATCAGGTGTTGACAAAATGGCCAGAGAAGCGGGCCAGCCAGCCTTGCCCAGCCATCCCAGTCTTCTCTCGGAGTGAGGCTGAAAGGCGCCTTTCTCTCCCTCTCAGGACATCTTCATTAGCACCGTGTGCATGGTGGGCTCTGCCTGCGGCTTCAGCACTTCTCTGCCTCCCATCTCCCACTCATCCTTTCGCAATCACAGCCTGCCCTCTGCTACTTAACACATCTGTTGCCAAGGACTGTGCATTCTACAGGTTTCTGTGTGTTATCTGGGTTAGCTCCACGTTTCCCCCTCAGTCTATTAGGGAATAGGAAGAATGCTGGCAGCAATGGGAAGGATGCAGAGTAGCCCTGCAGACTTTCTCTTTACCATTAAAGCTTTGCTAATCTGAAAAGAAAATGCCCATGAGAGAAATTCTGAACTGTTCCCAGATCACTTTCCAAGATGAATAAGCTGGTTGAATCAATCAATAAACTAACAAGTATCTATTGGGCAGCTATTGTGTGTAATGAGGAAGCTCTCCAGGTCTTCCGACTGCATTGATGAGCTGGCCACTGCTACGATCCAGAGCCGATCAATTGCTCTCTGGTAACCCCTCTGGTACTCAGTTTGTTTGTTTTTTAACAAGTTCTTACCATTCTAGGTTGTCAGGGCACGTGAGCTATGAGGACGGGAAAGGGGACACGAAGACAATTTGTTTCCCCTCTGAACTCGGGGTCTCTACTATGTATGCATTTTGAGCTATAGGGAGTAAACTCATATGGACCCCCCCACCAAATTACCTAGTATTTTCACTGTAACGTGTTCAGACTTTACTAATAACGTCAATTGATCTTGTGTGAAGTTTCCATGCGTGCGGTTGCCATGTATTTTACTTTTGATCCTGCTGATCAATTCGGTGGGCACTAAGGAAGAGTTGGCCTTTATGATGACCTGACAAGCACAGCTAAAAAGCAGAGCAAAAAAAAAGAAAGAAAGAAAGATGTTGCGGTTATGGCCACAGAGTACGTCTTGGCTGGTGATGCTGTAATTCTGTGCAGATGACTTAATTGGTAGTCCATAAATACCAGGTACTTTACAGCTATTAAGTGGCACATCTTAAGAAACGATAGAAGACAGCATATTGAAGTCTTCTGATAAATTTTCTCGTATCCAAAACAAACAACTCAAAACCCATTTTCAAAAGAACAGTCAGCAACATTTGCGTTATGTTGAAATCGACTAGCCTTATGATTTCTAGGAGTTTGTGATAATTAATGAGAAGATGGAGTACTCAGGATATATTACTTCAGAGAAAACCTTTTATCCTTCTGGTCTCTAATTTATCCATCATTAGTAATAAGGCAAAGAGGTACATGCTCAGTTAATCTATAAAGCTGTGTTCTGCAGAAGGCCTGTTTCTATAATAGAATAATATGACGATAATGATAATAATAGTAGCCAACATTTGTAGAGCTCTTGTTCCACATGTTTTTTAATTTTTTAAAGTGACAGTTTCTTTCTTTTTCTTTTTTTTTTTTTACTGGAGGGGTAATTAAGCTTATTTATTTATTTTTAATGGAGGTACTGGGGATTGAGCCCAGGACCTTGTGCATGCTAAGCACATGCTCTACCACTGAGCTACACCCTCCCCCCTCTTAATTCATGTTGTCTTCACAAAAACCTTATGAGATTGTGCTATTATTATCCTCATTCTACAGATGAAGGAACTGAGGCTTAGCCAAGGTCACAAAAACCTAATATTTCATTTCTGAATATTCTGTCCACTAAAAGATATATTGTAGAAATAGAATAGAGCTGTTTTTAACCTCCACCTCTGTAGCACAGTTCTCGAACATTCTAAATTCCTCTACTCTTTCATTACAGAGCACATTTCAGATTCACACACTTACCTATACATTTTCTCCATTCCCATTTGTAGACATCTTTTTGAAGAACACATTTTCCATATTTCCTATCAGCCCTTGAAAGTTAGATATGCCTGTGTTTACTCAAAATTTCTATGTGCAATCGAAGCCTCCCCCTCCATTGACCCGTGTTTGGTGAGGTCCCTGCTCATCCTACCCACTCCATTTGTAGTTTATCTCTTCTCAGCTTTCATCTTTCCAGTCTGAAGAGGACTCTTCTTTGTTAAAACCTCTCCATCTGCTGCAACAGACCCTCTCCTCTTAGCACCCTGAACGTTTTAATGACCTTTCCACGAGCCTTCTACCCGGATATGTCCTTCTTGAGTTACATCAAGCAGACCAACAACAGCCAGTGTTCCGGGAGGAGCTGGACCACAAGTCTGAACCAGACCAAAGCTGTTTCCCCATTGTTTTTCACTTTCCCTGCTCCGTCTTTCATGGACTCTGTGGACGACAGCAAACACTTTATTTCCCCCATCCCCAAATTATGACCACTTTGGACCCCATTTTCTCTTCACTACAAAGAGGCAGCAGGCAGGCTGCTAGGCTGTGCCGTGACCAACCAAAACAACTTATTTTATGAAGGGAAGAGCCCAATTACAGCATCTGTAAAATAACCACCAGGTACTTTGATCTCCTTCTGACAACTCTGGCCAAAAGGATGCATGTGCAGAATTAAATGGGAGGAAAATCAGAACAAAATGTACCAGCTATGAATAAACTCAGCTCCTACCTGTATGGTACATGGGAAATTGTAGCCATTCCTTGCCCTTCTCTCTGTTCCAAATAACGCAAAAGAACAGTACATAGTCACTGAAATCTTTAAACAAATGTCACAATTGACTACAGGTCTTATCGTTAACAACCACAATCTTAATTACACTTTACATTCATGTCACCCATTGCCACCTACAAATCAATTCTCAAAAACACCAACGTATTTAGTCCTGACACCCACACTCTAGGGTGGGTAATGCAGGGATTGTCACTCCATTTTCTAGTCTCAGAGAACTTAAATGATCTGTCCAATATCCTATAGCTGATGAGTCACAGAACTGGAAGCAGAATCAAAGCTTTTGGGATCTAAGCATGGTGATGACAATGTTAAACACTACCAAGATTTTACTATGCTCTATGTCCTGTGCTAAGCACTTTATGTAAATTACCTCATTCCATTTTCCAAGAGCCCTCTGAGGAATGGTAATATTATTATTCCCATTTGACAGATGAGGAAACTGAGGCAAGGGAGTTTAATTAAGTTGTCCAAGGTCTCACAGTCAGGAGTGGAACAGCAGGGATTCTAACCCAGGCAGCCTGACTCTGGGGACCACATTATCCCCAGAAGAGTTTTATATTTATTATTTGAGAAGAATTTTAGTTGTGTCATGTTATCTATAATGCATTAACTTTTAAAATTCCGACTCAGGAATTTACAGGAAATATTTTAAATGATGGTAGATAATTCGGAATGCACTGTAGGCTTGATTGTATTTTGTATAGTCAAAATATTTATCTCAGATTTAAATACCTTAAAACCCATGTGCTTACTAAGCCTTTCAGAGTCTAACATTGTAAAGATTTGAGGTACTGAACAGATGATGGAGATAGTTTTATCACACTCTGATTTTAAATCTATACACATAAAAAAGTAGATATATTATGTGAATGCCAGTCTTACAAACAACTGTGTCACTCTTGGAAAAAAACAGGCTTCTTTTAACAAGATGTCAACAACCAAGAAATTCCATTTGCCATTTACAATCCCCAAATCATTCCACATTCCCATAGCCCACAAAATGTGGCTCAGAAAACTGCCATATGAATAGTTCAGAAAAGGAGCGGATGGTTTTCTTTTTTTTTAACTTTAAATTACAGTTTTAGTTTGTTAGAATATAATTGTTATTACCAATAATTATAGTTTTAATGCACTAATTTTACAGGGGCTCCCACTCAATAAAATAAATAGAAAGCTATATTTCTTCCTATCTAATTGGTTAAATAATAAAGATTTCTTTAATAAATTCTTTATAACTGCAATTTAAAAAACAGTGCCTATCTAGTTATTTTACTCCTTGAAATTATAAAAATTGGTAACATTTGGCTTGTGAAATGTTTACTAACTTCAAATAGTTAATTAAAGTAAAAAGAAGTTCTTTTCATAGCTTTTAGTGAAACAATCTTTACTTTCTTGTTGGTCATAGTCTATATAATTTAAACTTTTATAGATTATATACTTAAAAATTTTTTGTCTATTTTAATTTTTTTGGATTTTTTTCTCTTTTTATTTTTTAACCATTTAAAAAATTAAAGTATAGTTAATTTATAATGTTGTGTTAGTTTTAGGTATATAGCAAGGGATTCAGTTATACATATATATTCTTTTTCAGATTCTTTTCCATTATAGGTTATTACAAGGTATTGAATATATTTCCCTGTGCTGTACAGTAGGACCTTGTTGTTTGAGGATGGTTTTCTTACTGGGTTCTTATGCAGATTCCAAAGAAAATAATGTAATTTGACCCTCAGTTATCACAACTGAACCTTGCCTGATAATACACACTTGGATGGAAGAGCTATTCACTTATATCTAATCAGGTTTAAGATCGGTTACAAGTATATTTGTTTTGAAAAATTACTTACAAACGTTCGGTCCATGATTATTTCTTCCTCAGTAGTGTCTCTGTACCAAAAGCATCAAAAAGGTATAGAAAAAATTAAATATAGCACCAAATACATGAAGGAACAAGTTCAGGAGAAAGAGAACTCTGAGGCAGAACAGTAGAATCCCCCAGCTTGGAATCTGAACAATACTAGGGCTCCAAGAAGACACTTTAAAAGAGCTGGGTCATTATTTGCATACCAAAATGGTGGTAAGCCTTTAACTTAGCAATCACACTTCCAGTAACTTACCCCATAAGAGTACCAGCAGGGATGAATAAAGATATATGTACAAGGGTGGAAGTAACTGAAATGTCCATCACTAAGTAATTGGATAAATACACTGTGGCACACCCACACAAAAGAATCTTATGCAGTCATTAAAATGCACAAGCTAAATCTATATGTATTGGCCTGAAAGGATGGCTATGATGTGTTCTAAAGCAAGAAAAGAAAGTTGTAAAACAGTATATCGAGTAGGATCCCATTCTCTTAGTAAACGCATGGCAACGAATTTAGGAGAATATACAAAATAAGCTGTTAACCAGAGTTCTTAAAGTAGGCGGGGAAAGGCAAGTTTCTGGAGATTTTTGCTATCCATGTTATACATTTCTGTAAAGGTCTGAGATTCTGCAATGGCCACATATCATCTTTGTAATAGGGAAAAATAATAGACACAGTTGTTTTTTAAAGAATGTACACGCCAGACATTTCCAATTTTCTTTTAATAACCTATCATGGCTTTACTTCTATTACTTTTTATGAACCTTCCTGAACCTATTTATATTTGAACATTCAAAAGAAACCAAATCCCAGTGTATGGAAGACAGGCAGTCATGTTTAATGTTTTAAAAATCAGCCAACCATGGTATACCAGAGCCACGCCTATTTTTCAAAGGGATTCTTCTGGATGTTCCTTTAACAGAGGACTAGTATATGTGCAGGGCAAGAGCAGAGAAAATATTCCTCAGATGACCAGTTGCCTTTGTCATGGTCTTCTTGATACTACTCAGTGCCTGCCAATTTCACTGCAATCACCTCTCCAGATCTGTGCCCCAGGCAAGTCTTGAACTAGTCAGTATTCCTCACTTTAAACATTTCAAGTTCCCTTGGAATTTCTAATTCCTGAAAGTGCATTATCCAAAAATAAAAGTCCTTATAAATCCTCACGCACTGGCCAGCCCTAGCCTTTCATCCCTTTAAGGCATGATTTTTTTTTCTAAGTCACAGAATCGTAACATTTTAAAGATAAGGGGGGCATTAGGAGTAACTGAGTCCAATTCCACTGTTTCCCCTATTTATTTTCTTATGTTTTGTTCTCCCTACAGTAATAATACAAACTTCTTCCTCATTCCGAAGAGAACCTTCACTCAGAAGGGAAGATACAATTCAAAATGTAGCAGTCTCTAAGGCTCAGACAAAAACAAAGGAAATCCTCTCGGGATGAGAACAGACCCACAGACTCACATACCTGCTTTTAATTTGAACAGCCAAATTAGCAAGAGCAAATTCACTGTCCTGAAATATAGAATTCAACTGTAAAAGACAAAACATATCAGTTATAGTATTTCTGTGTGTCTTTCTTAATCCAGCAAAGTTAACCTGAGATGATGTGATCATTAAGTTTGTTCATTATGTCAGTTGGTTCAACATTTCCAACTGTTCTGCTCATCTTTTTTTTTAATTATTTTCAAATAATTTTCCCACATTTTTTATTGAAGTACAGTCGGTTTACAATGTGTTAATTTCTGGTGTACAGTATAATGTTTCAGTCATACATGTACATACATATATTTGTTTTCATATTCTTTTTCATTATAGGTTACTACACAATGTTGAATATAGTTCCCTGTGCTAAACAGTAGGACCTTGTTGTTTATCTATTTTATATATAGTAGTGTGTATCTGCAAATCCCGAACTCCCAGTTTATCCCTTCCCACTCCACTCAGTTTTTCAATGTACATTTTACCTATTGTTATGGGCTGAAATGTGTCCCCCACCACACCCCCACCCCAAATTCATATGTTGAAGCTCTAACCCCCTAATGTGACTGTATTTGAAAATAGGGCCTTTAAGGAAGTAATTAGGGTTAAATGAGGTCATAAGGGTGGAGCCCTAATCCAATAAGACTGATGTCCTCAAAAAAGAGGAAGAGACACCAGAGATTGCTCTCTTTGTGTGCACACACACAGAAAAGGCCATGTGTGAGGACACAAGAAGGTGGCCATCTGCAAGCCAAGGACAGAGGCCTCTCCAGAAACCAACCCTGCCAGCACCTTGATCTTGGACTTCCAACCTCCAGAATGGTAAGAGAATAAATGCCTGTTGTTTAAACCACCCAATGCATCCTATTTTATTATGGTAAGCCTAGTGGATGAATATACCCATCCATTTTCAAGCACTTATAATCATGCCGTATACACTTGAAAATAAATGCTGACGGGGAGGAGGGAAACAGACATCATTTACAGTTGGTGCGCATGCAAGCTGGTATCACCTATCTGGGAGGCTACTTAGTGATAGCTATTAAAATGTGAGATATTCATGTCCTTTGAGCCAGCAATTTCAGTTCTAGGATTTATCCTATAGAAATACTTAAGTGTCCCCCAAATTTATTGCAACGGCATTACTGTCAGCATTGTTTCCAAATAAAGAGAAAAATAGAAACAACCCAAATGTTCACCAAAGGATATTTGGATTAAAAGAAACACAGGCTGAAGAATCATGCTGACACCAAGGGTTGACAAAACATTGTAAACTGACCATAACTCAATAAAATTTTTAATAAAAAAAGAAATACTACATCACAACCATCTAGTGAACTCCTATGCATTTGTTAATGTATATGATGTAGATTTATATTTATCAGCATGAATACGCTTAAAGATACGTGGTTAAGTGAAAAGAAAGCAAGTTGAGGAATAGCACACTTAGTATGAGCTCAATTATTTTTGTAAAAAAAATACATGCATCAATGCTATTATATGTATAGAAAAAAATCGGAAAGAATATACTGCAGACTGTTAAGAGGAATTAATACAAGAAGGGATAACAGAGAGGACATTTACTTTCTGGGTTTCAGTTTTCAGTGTCTGAATTTTTTTACAGACAGTAGGTATTGCTCTTATTATTAGAAAAATGTAAAAATAAATAAAACATTTATTGCGTAGGACAGAAAAGAAATCAAAATGCAGAAAACAAAAATATTTAAGTACTATGGCGTAGACTATGTTATCACTGCTCTCCTACATCCCCCAAATAAGGGAAATTTGGCAAAGACCCAGAATTTGTGTTGGTGCAAGGAAATGTACAGTTTTAAACAAATTAAAATAATAACATCCCATAAAAGCTTTCAGCATTGACACTATGAAAGAGAGACTACATACATCCTTATGGTGTCGCTTACAGATTAGATAGATTTGCAGCAACAAAAAGAATCAGAACCAATTTTCTGTGAAATGTATTATGGGTAGAGAAAAGTGCAGCCTAGTTTTAATCTACTTGGTCTTTAATATATATTTTTTCACATATTTTATATGTACCATAAATATTCAAAAGATTATTTTACCCAATTTTCTGCAAATTCCTTTACAACATCAGTGATAAGGATCCTTGGCTTTTCATCAAAGACAGACAAGCTCATTTCAGTATTGTAGAAGGAAACTGCAATTAAAAATAAGGAGATTAATTTCATCGATTTAGTTCAAGAAATTTAATTTCTGTAAGTTTGGTTAAAATGCTCTTCAGTTTGAAGAAACCAAATAATGAAGTCTCATTCTTAAACTTTGTTTAATTTAGGTCCAAGGTCAAGAACCAGTACCTTCAGGTCCATATACAAAAAGCAAACCAGGATGTACCATCGGATTTTTGCTTTAATTATTTGGGCTGTTCCCTGACTTCTACACAATTGATAGACATTCTACAAATCCCCCAAATGTTAGTTTTCATTGGCCAACAGACTTCCAGTCCATTTAATGGCCAAGCTGAACATTATCTCACAAGTTCATTTGTACTGAGAAAATATTCATTTCTTCCTGTGTCCTTCTTTATTATTTTGGGGTTTTCTTTATTTCCTTCTTTCTCTTATCTGTACTATCAAATTTCAACTTTGGAATATTAAAAGTTGAATGAGTATCTATCCCATATTTGAATAATTTGGAAGCCAAATACTCATTGGCCACAGATGAGCATTTGAAGCCAGCTGGAGGTAGAGACTGGACCTACATGAAAAGAATTCAAAAATAGCAAACTAGAATACTTTCTGGTGTATTCTGGTATGTGGTCAACACGTCAGATGTAAGGGCATATAATCCTTTTATAGGGAAGGGGATGAGGGTCCTGATCCATGTTCACATTGACAGAGTCAGAGTGAGAGCATCAGGAAGAAAAGGATGGAAAGGAGGCTTGGGGAGGAGGGTATAGCTCAAGTGGTAGAGCGTATGCTTAGCATGCACAAGGTCCTGGGTTTAATCCCCAATACCTCCACTGAATAAACAAACAAACAAACAAACAAACAAACAAACCTAATTACCTCCCCACCTGCAAAAAAGAAAGAAAGAAAGAAGGCTTAGAAATGTCATACTGAGTGAAAAGGTACATTTGCATTACATTTCAATAAAGCAAAGGTAAGCAACACGGCTAGAGAATTCTATGTTTGGACAAGGTACCCACTGTCTGAAGATTAGAAACACCTGTACCTTCTTTTTCCCTTTCTGCCGTCAGAGAACTGGCTATCTTGGAGAACACATGTCCCATTATGCACACATTCTGTTATGCCACACACATCGTGGAACATACCTTTGGCCATAGCGGCAATAGGTGAAGTCAAAGTTTCTGTAGACAAAAAGGAAGGTGTGGAGTCCAGCCAGGTTGTCTCAAAAGAGGAAAAGGGTAGTGAAGACACAGTTGCTGTAGAAGGATGTGTTACTCCAGTGAGTATAAGTGGAAATGAGGCTCCAGTAGCAGTGGATGTCATGGCGGCTGTGTTTAGAAGGGAGTCCTGTGTGGGCTTAGGAAGAACTAAAGTAGGGGATGCTGATGCAGCTGGGATTCTGCTCCATGCAGATGTTGCTGTAGAGCTAGGGAGAAGCATGGAACCAACAGATAGGGTGTAGTCAATTGTAGGAGGTGATTTACTCATTCTGCTAAAGAATAGAGGTTGAGACACGGTCCTGGAGTCAGCAGTCACAGTGATTCTGGCAAATTCTTCAGGGGACTTGGAAATGTTTGCACTGTCATCTGTGATTTTTATAGACATAGGGAAAGAAGTTGGGAAGCCAGTAGTGAGACTGCCCACTACAGGTGTAGGGATAGTTCTGGTGGGTATGGCACTTAAACCAGCAAAGGGTAGTATTGTAATGTTAGTGAACGGGTGTGTTGGTGTTATGTCAGAAGTCAGAACTGTGGATTTTGGCACCTCTTCAGTAGAGGAAGTTATCAAGTGAGGAGCATTTGACATAGTTGCCAGAGGGGAACCTGAAGGGAGACTAGATAAGATCCAAGTCAGCATAGGTGAAGTAGTAACCTTTGAAATTATAGATCCTGAAGGAGCACCAGAAGGATGTGATGGGAGCGTTGTCCCAGGAGTTACAGATGTGGTTGTCTTCTCAAACGTGTGCTTAATGTCAGCCAAAGTAGTAAGGATAGATCTTGAAGATATTGACAATGAAGGGCTCTCAGACAACCCCAAGGTGGGAAGAATTCCTCTTGTGGAAACTGCTGACATTGCCATAACATCTCCAGACACAAGACCAGTCTGAGAGGCTGTGAGAGTTGACAAAGTCTCTGGAACAGGGTAAGAACTTTCTGTTTCCATCTTGCTAGGTGTTGGGACATGAGTAGCGCTGGAAATTGAAAACTGAGCTGTAGGTGTATTCCAGGAAGTCGTAAGCAGAAGTTGGGTGTTACTAGATGAGGTTCTTGTTCCCAGAACTGGAAATTCAACCATTTGAGACGTAGGAGGAAGGGAAGTCTTTGGAGAGGAGAACTCGGCTTCAGGACTATGAGGTGAAAAAAGAAGCGACGTCAAAGAGGGTGGAGTTGTACTGGATGGAATCCATGGAGGATATGAAACAGGTGTGTTCACAGACATGGCATCTTTTGTTAGTTCAGCCGTTGAAGTATTTTCTGACAAAGAAGTCGTCTTTTCTGTATTCGAAGAAAGGTAAATGGTGGCTTTTACACTTTTTGTGGGTCCAGGAGTGCTCTTAAAGCTAGTCAAAGATGGAGAAACCTGAATATTTAAGGAAGTATGGAGATTTTCTGAAGGAGTAGATGAAAGCACACTTTCAGAGTCAACAGGCCTGGAATAAGTATTTGTAAGAGCTGTCACTTTACCATTGTTTACAGTAGCTAGAGAGCTGTTAGAAATCCCAGATAATATGCCCAGAGTGGTGGCCTCATCTCCTTGGGGTAATTGTTGGGTTGTTGATAGAAATGGTGAAAATGTGGTCTTTGGAATGGAAGAAATAGCTTCAATGTTCTTAGAACTGAGTAGAGAGGAGGCAGTGGTGCCTATGAATGGAGTCACTATCTCAGCCATAATAGTGGTTGGAATGGTTTTCACAGAGGGAAAAGCTGGGTCTGTTGAGGAGGAAAAGGATGTAGGTGTGATCCTGGAGGACACGTCTGTTATTTCTGAAGAAGTGAAAGCAGAGGAAACCACTGTGGTTTTTAAAGTAGGTCCAGCATATGTCCCAGGTGTGACATCCAATGTTGATGTTTGTGTGGTCCTAGAAGTCCTAGGGATAATTGCAGACAATAAAGTATAAAATGATCCAACCATTGTGGAAGCATCAGAAGAAACAGCTGGAGGTGAGAGAGAAGAGTCATGAACTGACATTGAGGACATCTCAGACATAGGCCCAGAAGTGACTACAGAGGAACTTTTCCAACAATCCGGGTGTGCTGTTTCACAAGATTTAGTTGTTAGTGCTGTGGGAGTGTCCGAAACTCTTTTAGAGGTGAAGGCAGTGACACGAACTGGCAGTGGGGACATCTGGTAGATAGGAATGGACGTTGCCATAGAGGTTTCCCCACGAAGTGCTGTGGGTACATTTGGAGTGGAAAGGGCTGTAGCAACCCTGTCAGGGGAGCTAGCTGTAAAACTGGCACTAGAGAGCCGAGCTGTGGAAAGAGACAGGGACTCGGGGGAGGTCTGTGTGCTTTCAGAAATGAGAGAGGCAACTGAAGACACATCAGCTTGCGTCCTAGGTAAAAGCAAGTGTGAAAGAGTTGTGTTGACATTTACAGAATTTGATATTCTGGTGGTCCCGGAAGTTATGGGCTCTACAAATGAAGTATCCTGGCGGTGTGAGAAAGGGTGAGTCACAGGGGTGGGGCTTACTATCGTTTCTTCAGTCCTGGGGATATATACTGAGGGGACACTCAGGCTTTCTTTTTCAGGAGACAAAAGTGAGGTGATTGTCAGAGATTGTGTAGGGAGAGCTGTTTTCCCAAGACTAGTAGACATTTCTGAAACGTGGACATCTACTGTGTTCCTTGAGGTCGAGGTAGGTATAGTCTGTGTACTCCCAGAAGTGGGAGATGAAGCCGAACTCCTGTTAGGTGGAGTCACAAATGGAATCTCTGAATGTGAATGTGTTTGATGACTGGAAACTTCTGTGGTCTCAGAAAATCCTGTATCTGTCATTTCTAAGGATGATGTACTGTGGAAGACTGAAATAAAAAGATTATTTGGTGGGGGCATTTCTGTCATCTTTGGAGTTCTAGGGGTCTTTCCCAGGAAGGTGGTCATCTGCTCTTTGCTAGAGGATAAGGTAGAATCGTCAGTCACTAATAGGGTGGGGACCCGTGTGTTTACAAGACGTGTGGAAGGTTGAGAGATGTACCCATCTCCTGAAGTAATAAGCTTGTTGGCAGAGATGTGTGAGGGCACGGTCTCATCAACAGCAGAAGTTTCTGTGGTGCCAGTAGCCAAGCCAGCATCTCCACTACCACTGAAAGTATATGGAAAGCTCAGAGCATGGGTAGAAGTCTCCTCTGCTTGAGATATGGGTTGGGTTGCTAATGGTGTAGACAGACTTGAGGTCACATGAGTGGAGGACACCACAGGAGTGTTGTCAGGAGGAGATTTAGAGCAGGCAAGTATTGGTCTGGAAGGGGTTACTGCATCAGCTGAGGTGGAGAGAAGGGTGGTCTCAGCCTTAGTCGCCACAGGAGTGGGAGGTCTCAGCGAGGGGATGAGAGTCTCTGTCAGAGAGGGAACTGGTGTGGGTGTCATCCTGACAGAGATCACTGTGGCCTCTGAAGCCGTGTGAAGAGAGTCTCTGTGGGTAGGTACGGTGTCGCTGGTGGTGGAAGCAGTCTGATCCAATGGTGGCACTGATGCTGTGGTCACCATAGCTGATGACAGAGTTGAGACATCTGAGGGCATAGATGTGGAGGAAGCCCTGGCCAGTGTAGAAGGCTCAGGCGTGATAGCCTTAGTCTCCTCAGACACCACCATAGAGGCAACAGCAGAGACATGAACTGGCAGGGAGAACATATGGGTACTAGGCACAAGGGGTGCTGAGGAATGGCTAGCTGCAGGCTGTGGAGGGAAGGTTCCAGCAGACAAGGACACAGCTGTCCTGTCTTTAGGGATAGTGACATAACTCGTCCCCAGTGTGGTGGAAGCATCCAGGGATTTGGGAAGTGACTGTGTGTTCCCAGAAGTGGGAGATGGAGTTGGATTCCCCTCGGGTAGAGTCTCTGAAGTCCAGTTTGCTGTGTAGATGTGGGTGGAATTAAAGATTTCTGTAGTTCCATTGTATGAACTCTTAGGTGTGGTTTTTACCAATTTTGTAGAAAACCAACTTCCTCTCACCTCAGTAGTTGCAGTTTTGTTATCCAACCGGGCAGTCAGCTTTTCTAAATCAAGAAAAGGGGAAACAGATTCATCTGTTGCTTCCAGCATTGTTGCAAATGGAGAAACCTCGGTTGTGGCTGCTAGAGTCAATTTTCCCTTAAGATAATGGGAAGTTGTTTCTTCCCTTGTCACAGGAGTCTTGAATCTTTCTGTTGTTGCAGACTCTGGTACAGGGTCTGTTGTCTCTCCAAATGCAATTATACCATTTGTCTCTGTTTGTGTGTTCTCAGAAGCACTCTCCTCAGTAGAAAAATTCGGTTCAACGTCAGCAAGGGTAGATACTATATCTACTGGCAGAACAACTGTCTCCCTTGGTGTTGAAAGAAGTTCATTTTCAGCTACTGTGGACGTAGGAGTGGTTTTTAGTAGTAAAGTGGTAAGTTTACACTCAGGCAGTTTGGTTACACTTGTGGTTCCAGTAACTGTGGAGAAGTTAGCAAACCTTGGAGATGTCAAATTGGATAGAACTGTTGTGTATCTGTCTGTGGTAGCATCAGCGGTAGTGGTAGCCTCATTCTCTGTGGATGTTTCTGGTGGGATGATAGTATTAGTATTTGTGGATGCATGTTCTGTATTAGAAGTACTCCCATGGAATGCTGATGTCAACAGGGTCTGGTCTGGCCTGGAAGTCCAAGTGATCTCATTGGTAGAAGGTAGATGGTCATCTTCATCAGTTATTGATGTGGGACCAGACTGAAATGCCTTGGATGTGGAAGCTGATTCAGTGGAAATCAAAGGAAGCATGTTCTCACCACCTGTGGGTGTATTCTGGGTGTACTCTGGCCCAGTGATTGTGGGGGAAAGCATAGTTTGGGCCACCGTAGGTGCAAGTGTGACTCCGGGAGTCCCGGCTGTGTGTGTAGTCTCAGCATCAATAACTGTCTGTACACTCTGAGCTCCGGTGAATGGAGACGATGTCCTGAAAGAAAGGGCCATAGAAGAGGCCTCTTTTGGCGCGGAGGTAGATACTGTATCTTCCATTCTGGGTGAAGAGACATCCCGGAAATTTATAGATGTCGATTCTATTTCAGCTGTTCTTAACGCAGGTGTCATCTCAATAGACTCAGTAGGAAAAACTGTAAAGGGTATTTCCATATCAGTTGTTGCCAACATAGATGCTGTCTGATTTCCAGGAAATACAGAATCCACTGGAGTGGCTGTAGAGATGAGCACAGACTCAGGTGGCAGTGTTGATGCAGTCCCAATGTGAGTAGTTGTAGCTGAGGTCTGTTCCACAGTGGACCAAGGTACACTTCCAGAAGCTGTAGATGCCCCAATACCTGTGGATTTGTGTTTGGGCCGAGATGTTGTAGGCATGGATGTGGACTCAATAGATGAGAATAAAGATGTTGTCCTCATAACAGCCGACTGAGATCCAGTTACTGAAGTTTTGGATACAGTTGAATTCTTGGTAAATTCAGATGTGTACAGGAAATTAGTAGCTACAGTTGGATGAAAGGTCTCAGTAGCAACTGATTCAGCCATTCTTGCTGTCCTTGTGCTCTCTGAAGATGTGGATTTAGTTATTTTCGCAGAATTGGTAGTAGGGCCAATGGAAGTACTCTTGGTAGACAAAGCAATGGCTGCTGAAGTAGGCAAAATGTCTGCTGCAAATGTAGCTGTCTCAGCTATGGGTGTCTTTAAAGAATTTGGTGTAGTCATTGTTTCCAGAGGTGGAGATATTGTATTGGAATACGATCTAGTTGTATAATCAGTTGCAAATACAGGCATGCTTTTAGACGTCATTGTGGAAAAATAGACAGTCTTTTGCGGTTTTAGTTCAGTAACTTGGGATGGAGTTGTCAAATCTATTTGTTGTGAAAGAGTTGTACTTGTTTCTTGAATTGTTATATTTTCATAAACAACTGAAAAATTACCAAGCATGTGTTATTTTGGATTCAACTTTAGAGGTCGGAGACAATTCTTTAAGAAAGAGCTCTATAATTTTTTTTTCATATTTTTAAAAGGAAAGAAGTATCAGATATAAATCAAATCATGTGATTACAGTTGACCCTTGAATAACAGGGTTTGAATCATGTGGCTCCAGTTATACACGGATTTTTTTTTAAATAGTAAGTACTACAGTGCTAAATCCACTGTTGGTTGAATCCTTGGATGTAGAAGAGTAAATATGGAGAAACCACAGATATAAATTGTGCTGGGATTTTCACTGGTCAAGAGGGTTGACTTTCCTTACCCTCGCTTTGTTCAAGGGTCAACTGTACTTAGCTTTTCTTAAGATGATTTTCTACTTTCCAAAATCTATATATGGTTCTCATAATGTCCTGGTTAAGTAACAAGTAGGACATCCATTCCATAATGTCTCCACTAAAAAATATGGGCACTCCTAAAAGAGGGGTGCATGCTAGAGTAGTACACTGATTAGGACTAACTTTGGAAAATGAACTGATTTCTTGAAAGCCACAAGTAATCAAAACTAACTTAAGAAGAACTAGGTAACTTGAAGAGTTCTATATCTATTCCAGAAATTGGATTGTGTAGTTAAAATCTTCCAAAAAAGAGGACAAGCTTTGGATTCAAATAGATGTATTTTTAAATCCTGGCTCCCTCACTTATTCATTATGTAATCTGGGACTAGTTACTTAACCTCACTGTGCGGCAATTTCCTCCTCTGTAATATGAGATAATAACACAGACCTTAGAAAATTGTTTGGAGCATTGACTTAATGCATGTAAAACACTTAGCATAGCATCTGGCACACAGTAAGTGCTCAAAAATGATTACCTGTTGTCAAATCTCTATCACTCATCTCAATACTATCGATTGAAAATGTTTTGATCTGGAACCTCAAGATTAAAATTTCTTAAACATATGCCATTAATGTATATACATTTATCAATAATGTATATAAATATATATAATAAATTTATGTTATGTACATTATAAATATACACAAAATATAAATGGCAAAATAACACGATAAAAATAAATATAAATAGAAGTTTCACAATATTTTTTTCCTTGCACTCTAATGTATTGTCTGAGTACCCCTAGAATTGTGCACCCCACTTTGAAGACTACTGGAGCCTAGCTTATGTCTCAATTCAAGTCCAATTAAATGTAACAAATATTGTGACTACTATTCTAGGTCCTGTGAGAACTGCATAGTTTATGGCATGATTTCTTCCTTTAAAGAGCTCACACGCTTACTGGAAAAGTCTTACATTATTGAAATATTTTTAGACAAAATATAACATAATATTTTTTAAACAATAAAAACACAATAAAATAATATAGTTTATAATAAAGTGAATAATGGAATATACTCAGGTTTCACACGTCTCTAAAGTATCATCGGAGATCAGTGCACTGGCTTCAAGCTAATGAGGAAGCTTTCTCTTAGAAGACTTAGGCTTTTTGAGAAATGATGGAGTTTGGGTACAGAAGGCAAGCACATGTAGCAATGAATAATGGAGGTTGTGAAACAGTCTAGTTGGGAGGGATTCTGTTGGATAAGGGTGAGAAAGAACGTCCAACTAGGATGAGACCTGAAGGGAAGGGTGGAGAGACAGCTAAGAGAAGACAAGACAGCAGCTTTCCTGTACTTACTACAAGCCAAGCACTGTGCAATTTGCTATCTCACTTAATGCACCTAACAACTTTATAAGGTAAATATTACAATTACCTACATTTTAGAGTTGAAGAAACTGTCAAAAACTTTACATGAATTGCTCAAATTCACATTCGAATTTCAGACCAAGATCTATCATCTATGCTCTTAACGACTACACCATTTGGAAAGATGTAAATTCTTGAGCTAGGAGAATGAGTTGATAAAAAGTAGTCCTTAAAGGAAATGAATTTTGTGGCAGTGTACATGATGGGTAGGGATGGGAAGAAACTGAAGGCAAGGAGACTCATTAAGGCACTGATAAAGTCCTCTCCCCAACCGCACTCCCGCCAACTGTAGGCTAATCCAACTATCCATCGCCTCCATATCTACATTAGAGCAGCCACGGTCACACAAGAGGATGAATTAGTGTTTCTATAAATTCATGATCACCAAACTTCAGAGAAGCTTTTCACACTCCTGATCCAGCCTACTACTTTTACCTGGTCAATGTATGCCTCTAATCTCTGCAATAAGTATTGAAAATCTTCCCCACTCTCAAACTTTACCCTCCCATCTTTGTCAAGTAGCCATACCTCTGACTTCATAGGAAAAAACAATGGAAGTCATCAGATAGAAACTTAGCTGTGCTACCGTCTCAGAAAGCTCACACCAGCCGTCATCCCTCCTTTCCCTAAGGAGCTTTTCCCTCCTGATTTAAAACATATTCCAGTCTCTTGAAATAAAAAATTAAAACCTTACATCCCTCTGCGGTACTGCCCTATGACTCTCCCTCCTATCACACCCAAACTTCTTTAAAGAAAGTTTATCTATATTGGCTGTCTCCATGCTCCTCTAACCCATTCTTTAGCTCACAGGAATCAGGCTTCTGCCATCATCATTCAACTGAACAGCATTCACTAAGGCCACCAATAGCCTCCATGTAGATAAATACTATGCGTACTTTTTCAGTCCTCCGCTTACTTGACCTTTCACCAGCCTTTGTTAATGTTGATCACTCCCTCCTTCTTAAAATGCTCTTTTAGTTGACTTCCATGATGTAATGCACTCTTGGTTTTTCTCCTACTTTTCTGGCCACTCTTTCTGGTTATTGCCTTTGCAGACACATCCTGTTTCAACTGGTCATTAAATATTAGGGATCCCCAAAGCTTGGTCCTAGCACCTTTTTTTTTTCTCACTCTATAGTTTTTCCATGCCTTGGATTCCAGTTAACACCTATACAGAGATGAATCTCTAAGTTCTATCTCTAGACAAGATCTCTATTCTGAGCTCCACATTTATATAACCAATTGCTCACTTGACACTATCTCTTGGATATCTCATTAACTCAGTATGCCTCAACTTGAACTTTCTCTAAACTGGGTCCTCTTTCAGTATTCCCTCTGTGAATGGTTCCATCATACATTCTATTGTGCAAGCCAAAACCCTCTCCCTCTGTCTCCTTCATGTTATTTCACCTGCTATAGCCAACCCATAATCTTGTCCTATGTATCTTATCTCCTAAATATCTCTTGACTCCATTTGTTTCTCTTCATCTTTTTGAAAATTTTATTTATTTATTTTTAATTGAAATATAGTTGATTTACAATTTTGTGTTAGTTTCTGGTGTATGGCATAGTGATTCAGCTATACATTTTTATATATAATCTTTTTCATATTCTTTTTCATTGAATATAGTTCCCTGTACTATACAGTAGGACCTTGTTTGTCTCTTTTATATATAGCAGCATGTATCTGCAAATCTCAAACTCCTTATTTATCCCTCCCTCCTTCCCTCTTTGGTAACCATAATTTCATTTTCTATGTCTATGAGTCTGTTTCTGTTTTGTAAATAAGTTCATTTGTGTCATTTTTTAAAGATTCCACATATAAGTGATATCATATGATATTTTTCTTTCTCTGTCTAACTTACTTCACTTAGCATGATAATCTCTAGGTCCATCCATGATGCTGCAAATTCATCTTTATCACTTACCGCTCTGACCAAACCATCATCAGTCTCTCACCTGGACTACTACAGTAGCTTCCCAACTAGATTCTGCCTCTGCTCTTGGGCCCCTCCAATCTGTTCCATAATGCAATCAGAATGATCTTTTTTTGACATGTAAATTCAATCTTATCACACACACCACCTTCACAAACTCAGCTCCCTTTAGTGGCTTTGTATTACTCATAGGATTAAAAAAAAAAAACTTTCTTAACAGAGTAACAGAGCCTATAAAGCTATGCATGGTTTGGTCCCTATCTACCTCTCCAGGCTCAGTTTGTACTAAGTTTCTCCCTTGTTTTCTGGCCTTCAGCCCATCAGCCCTGTTTTACTCCCCCAATACTTGGCATTCTTTTTCTTACTACAACACCACTGTGTGTGTTGTCACCTCTCATAGAATGATCTTCCCACCCTTCTTCAGCTGATTAACTTCTATTTATCCTTCAGATCTCAGCTCATGCATCACTTCTTCAGGGAAGACTGTCTTCCTTTGCCTCCATAACTAGGTCAAACCAATCTATTCTAGGCTCTTCTGACATCACATACCCCTTCTTCATAGTACTTGTCACAGCTGCAGTGTTACATTTGTGTGTGCTTATTAATGTCTGTCTTCCTCACTACACTGTATGGACAAGGACCTCATCTTTCTTTGCTCATTCACCATTGTATCCCTAGTGCCTAGCACAGAGCCTGGCACGTGGTAGATGTCCAATAAATATTTACAAGCTTACTGAACAAGTGGAAATGATGATGGCTTGGAATGAGATGAGAATAGCATGGGGACAGGTTCTGTTACAAAGATGTATAAGAGATGAAGAAGACAGAGAAATCTCAGAGAACTCAACTTTTGCTTTTGGGCTACCTGGAGAAAAGTGCTGATATTCATAGATATAGGAAAATTGGAAAGGCAGCCTCACTTGGAAGAAAAACATCCAGTTCAGGCTTAGGAAAGTGGAATTTGAAATGATGGGTGGAACATCCAAGTGAAAATGGTGCATAGTAAAATTCAAGACTGAGTCATAATTTTTCTCCAGTTCAAATCGCCCAAAATGAAATCATGCATATTTACAATTGGGAAATTAGCATTTTGAATTTATCTACCTGGGAAGCATAATATCTCTGGTGCAGGAATAATTATGGTGTAGACAATCTACGAGCTTGTTTCACTGTCTTGAGCATTAAAATTACTTTTAATTTGCATATGTAGGAATTCTGAGATGTCTGTGGGATATTCTTTGGGATTTTGTGACCATTAGCAAGTAGAATGAGTGACAGTCAGAAACCTGCAACTGAGATGACAAAAGTACACACATTTATAAAGAGAAAACTCAAAGTTATATAAAAAGTACTTTTTTCAATGACCAGAGATTCACATTCTGTTAGGCTGTATCAAGAAACCAGTATATTTCAGCAGCACAAGATTTATTTTTCAAGCTTTCTGTCTTCAAATTTGTCCATAACTACAAGTAAAAGGAGAATTTCAGCTATAGCTATAGCTGTTAATTGTTATTAACACTTTCAGTAAGCATCTCAAAAAGAAGCCCAAGACTTAGAAAAAGAGAAAAAAATGACTTGAACAAAATTGCCAAGCAGCTGACATTTCTCAGTACCAGATACCTCTTAGGAAATAATGCAACTTTCATTTTAACCTAAAGCCTGGACTTGTATATTTCAGCCAACCTCCCATTGAATCTTTCAGATGAAAGGTTTTTTCCCAGAGGGATTACTGTCTCAAGTTTTCCCTCTAAACTCGTATTGATAAAGACTCAAGTCTTCCTTAATGAAATCACAGAATTTTAGAAATAAAGACTGTATTTCCTCCCCTTATTTAGAGATTAGGCCCAGAGAGGTGCAGGGTTGAGAAGATGAGATTTCCACCGGTGAACGATGTAGAGAAGAAATAAGACAGTGGGTGCTCGTGTTTCAATTATCTAGTACCCATCTAGTAGCCATAAGTGCATGCCCTCAATTTACACTATGCCACCGCAAACCCTGAAGAAATAAGAGACTCTACCTAAAAGAACCAAAGATTGACAAACTCAGATAATAAAAGTCAAGTTCTGCAAATACTGAACAGCTCAAGAGAAAGCAATCACTCAAAATAGTAAGACATAGGGGGAGGGTATAGCTCAATGGTAGAGTGCGTGCTTAGCATGCATGAGGTCCTGGGTTCAATTCCCAGCACATCTATTAAAATAAATAAGTACATAAACAAACCTAATTACCTCCACACAAGACAAAAATAAATAAAGAAATAAACAGTGAGACATAAAATTTAGAAGAGAGCATTACGGTGCTAAACCAAAACACGAAGGCGCCCTTGCAAGCTGAGGGAGGCACTGAAAGCCAGTGGGGATCCCAAATTACAGCCATGCCCTGAAACGATATTCCTTGATTAATCGCTCATATCCCAAGTAAAAGCAATCTGATCTTAAGTCAGTAGCTTTTTAACCAGGATCCATAGGAATCAAAGATTCTTCCAAACTCTAAATCTGGCAATTAATTACAGTTGCTAGCAAACGTGTTCAATTGATACAGAAAAATCATTTGTCAAAATCCCACATCCATTCATGAAAAAAATCTCTTGGCAAGTTACGAATGAAGGGTATTTGTATCAACTTGATAAAGAACATCACCCAGAAACCTACAGCTAACATCAACCATCATGGTGAAAGGCTGAATGTCTTCCCACTATGACTGGGAACTAGGCAAGGACGTCAGCTTATTCAACGTAGTCCTGAAAGTTGGAGGTATTCCAGTAAGAAAAGAAAAAGAAAGAAAAGGCATTGGAGATCATGTGATCGTCCATGTAGAAAATTCCTAGGAACCTAAAAATAAATACCTCCTGGAACTTAAAAGTGAGTTCAGTAAGGTTGGAGGATACAAAATTAACACTAAACAAAGAATTTTTAGACTTGATCCCAAAAGCTTGATCCACAAAAAGAAAAACTGACAAATTGAACTTCATAAAAACTAAAGGCTTTTGCTCTGTGAAAGCCCATATGAAAAGGATAAATGAGTAATCTACAGATTAGGAGAAAATAATTGCAGAACATGTGTCCAACAGAAGACTAGAATATATAAACAACTCTCAAGACTCCAGAGGGAAAAAAAATCCAATTTAAAAAAATAGGTAAAAGACATGACTAGACAGTTCACTGAAGAGGTTACATAGACGGCAAATAATCACAGGAAAAGATGTTCAACATTATTAGGCATCAGGGAAATGCAAATTAAAACCACAGTGAAACATCACTATACACTTACCAGAATGGCTGAAATTAAAAAATAGTGACAACACCCAATGCTGGTGAGGATGCAGAGAAACTGGATCACTTCTACATTGCTGGTGGGAATATAAGATGGTACAGCCACTTTGGAAAGTAGTCAGACAGTTTTATATAAAACTAAATGTGCAGCTACCATAAAGCCCAGCAATTGCACACCTGGGCATTTATCCCAGAGAAATGAAAACTTATACTCACACAGAGACTTGCACACAAATGTTCATAGCAGGGTTTTTTAGGTAGTAGCCAAAAATTAGAATCAGTCCAGATACCTTTTAACAGGTGAATGGCTAAACAAATTGATAAATCCACACCATGGAATCCCACTCACAATGGAAAGAAATGAACTATGGATACACACAGCGACCTGGATGACTCTCCAGAGAATGATGCTGAGTGGGAAAAAAAAAAGCCAATCCTAAAAGGTTACATAGTGTATGATTCCATTTATTAACATTTTTGAGATGACAACATTTTAGAAACAGAGGACAGACAGATTAGTTACAGTTGTCAAAGGTCAGAGATATGGGAAGCAGAGGTGGGGGGAAAGGGAGGGAGGGAAGTGGGTGTGTTTATTAAAGGGCAACCTGACGGATCCTTGCGGTGTTGAAACCATTCAGTATCTTGACTGTGTTGGTGGGCATGCAAACCTACACAGGTGATAAAACTGTATAGAACTTAACACACACAAATGAGTACAAGTAAAACTAGAGAAATCTGAATAAGAGAAATCTGTATCCATATCAATATTCTGATTGTTACACTATCGCTTTGCAAAATGTTACCATTGGGGGAAACTGGGCAAAGTATACAAGGGATCTCCAACTGCGTGTGAATCTACAATTATCTGGAGAAAAATTTCATTTAAAAAACGCAAATGCAAAAACCCCACACTGTGCAGGTAGTTGAACGATTACTAAATATCCATTTGTATTGGAGGGACCACAGAAGCCGTGGCATCTGGCCTTCATCTTTGAAGGGCTTGCAAACGTGTTTTGCCACATCGGTTCTGTTCCCATTTGTGAACAAGTGATCACTTGCACAAATAATTTGCATGAACGTTACTGTTTCTGTACGATAAAGTGGGGATAACCCATGCTAACCCACAGGGGCCTGTGGGCTTAATTGCCATTTGCTCCTTCACTTTAGACAAAATTGTATTATTGTAATTGTTGGGAGCTGGAGGACAGAGGTATAGAGTAGCTGAATATTTATGAGGCGTTTTGTTGCAGATGTACCTGCCAACAGAATATTAAGTGGAACATTTGCTAAGGTACCAAATTCTGCTTGTGATTTGGGTATATCACCTCATATTAAATCTCTGCGTTTTTCTAGCCACATTTTGCATCTGGTTTTTCTTTCAATCACGACCTCTGGAAGTATAATTCAGAGTGTGTTTATTAGATTTGTGAGAGATAATGGTGACCAGAAACTGCCAGAGACACATCTGCCTGTGGGGTAGAAAAAAATATGAAATGAACATCTTTAAGATGACGAGAAAAATTTTTTTTCTCAAATGGTGTCTGTATTCAGTTTCCAGGCAAGGACATGAAAAATGAACCCTGTGATTGGGAGAGAGACAGGCTAGCGCTTCCATCTCTGAATCTACAGGAGAGTGTCACCCTGTGCAGGAGAATACAAATAAGTGGGTTTGAAGGAACTACAAACAGCTCTTGCTTATCTTTCGTGATGAAAAATGAGGATAGCACAGAGAATTGATGTACAGGGGCAAAATCAGATTGCCTTTTACCTAGAAGAGCCCATCATGATGGAGCCTTTCTTATCAGAGCTGATAACTGAGTAGAGGGCTTAGTAGCGGGCCAGACAAAGGCTTTAGGAATTACATAAACTGTATAATCAATCTCTGCATATTTTTAAGAATGGTTCGTGTATAAAGTAATTCAAAGCAGCTGGAGCATTAGATCAATTAATAAATCTCAGCAAATCAATAGCTCCACACAAACAGGGACCCTATGTTTTGATTTTGCAGGATGGACTCAATTCATGTTACTTCATTCTTTTCCAAGAAGGAATTTCACAAATGCATAACCAAGAGTGATTTCATCTAATTTAATCTTTAGGAAGACTCGTCTTCATGCCTTCACAAGTCAGAATGAATTCTTTGTAGGATCATGCGTCTGAGCGGAGATTAGGAAATTATGTTCAACATACCTAGAGAGGAATTTTAGCTTGTGATCAGTCCCTAATGGTCACTTCAACAAATTCCTGTCACCATCCATTCCTTTTAAAAATACATTAGTCTTTTGTCACAGCTAAAACCTGGAAACACCTTCAAAGTCCACTGAAAATAATCAGATAGCTCTGTATTTCTGACATGGAAATATCTCCCAAATATACTATTAAATATTAAAAAAGAGACAGAGGACTATGCCTATAATGATGATCCCAACTTTGAAAAAGAAAAAGAATATTTACATGCAAACTCAAGTTTTAAATTGTTTCTGCAAGGATATATAAAAAATTGTTAACAATTATTGCTTTTAGGGAGAAGTACTTGGGATAAGGAATTGAAGAGAAAGGAAACATTTACTTTTCATGTATATCTTTATGCACTGTTTAAATTTTGACCGTGCATGTCTATTATTTTTACACTAAAAAATCCATTTTACTGAATAGTTAAATTAATAAAATCACTAGCAAAAATGGTAAATCAATTTAAATTATACTAGCTTATATCCTTTTCTCTTGAAATTGTACTTTTAATATGTTCTATGAAATTACAAGCTCACCCATACCAAGATGTGAGTACAAGAAAATTATTTGCAACTGCAAACATTTGGAAGCAACTTAAATGCCCGTTGATGGTAAGTTAGTTAAATAAATAATAGTACACCTATACAATGGATATATATATGAAGCCCTCAAAACCAATGAGGTGGATATAAATGTACTAATATGTCCATCATAATATTAAGTTAAAATAAATCAAATTGTAGAACCATATGTACATATGCATATATTATTTTTGGTTTTTAACTATATACACCCATACATACCCATGCATACATAAACACACTTATTATAAATCCACAAGAAAAAATTCTAAAAAAAAAAAAAAACACCTCTGTGGAGAGGATGCAGGGTATGTTTTACTTTATACGTCATGTACTTTCGTACTGTTTGAGTTTATTTTATTCACAACCATGTGTATTCCATTTGTAACCTTTTAAAATAAACAAAAGATGCTTGAAAACTACTCCAAAACTAAATGACTAATGACTAGCACCTTTGCTGTTATTATTATTTATCACTGGTCTGTTTAAATATGCCTGCGACATCTCCATCCATAGTGAATACTTGTTTATTAAACTCAGGTAGGGATCATGGTTTTCAGCAAATGTTCCCCAAAAACTTTGTTCTCATGAATATATAAATACATAATATATAATTTATGTGTAAATAGATTTATTGAGATTTGTAACCTAGCAATATGCTCATTAAAATTTATTTTTAAAGGTCATAATCCTTCTGTGGACCATAAATACCAATTTATTAGGCAAAGGCTGAAGCTAGACATGTTGAAAGCACTCCTATTTATTCATATAATTGCCTTCTTTTTCCCAGAGGTCATACAGCAAGATGGAGGCAGAGGAAATTCTGAGATGTGCAGTGGTGAGCAGGTAATGACTACAGCTGGTAGCCTAATTTCCCCAGGTGGGTTATCAGCAGCAGCAATTCCCTTCAAAGGAAGCTTCTAGAATAGTGGCTCCTAACCTTTTGGGGACTCCAGACTCCCTTGGGGTAATCCTGCAAGGTGTAAGTGAAAAGAATATGAGCTTTGCAACCGGACAAATTTTTCTTCAAATCCCAGCTCCACTACTTATTTGATGGTTGACCTTAAGCAATTTACTGAACCTATCAGAGCATCTCTTTCCTCATCTATAAAATGAGATAATGGCAAGAACTTAGTCAAAGGCAGCAATTATCATATTATTTTAGAATATGATGAAAACTATAGACTCTCTATAGGAAAAAAAAAATCCACCTTGCATTTTTAGAACGGTGCATACAATTTCAAGGGCTTTGCCCACCCGTCAAGGCCATTCTGGACCTCAGGTTAGAAACCCCTGGTCAAAGGTTTGGAAAGAACATTTGGAGAAACCCCGAATAGTAGAAATAACATTCTCTACTCCTTCTACTGACTGTAATTTTAGGTTGTGTTTTCTTTTACTTGTTTGGATTTTTTTTAATTGGAGTATAGTCAGTTTACAATGTTGTGTTCATTTCTGGTGTACAGCATAGTGATTTACATATATATATATATATATATATATATTCCTTTTCATATTCTTTTTCATTATAGGCTATTACAAGGTATCAATATAGCTCCCTGAGTTAGGCAGTACTTTTGCTTGTTTGTTGTATTGTATGTATTATTTGTATATTATGCCTACCAGGATTTAATCAGACCAAGAAGATAGAGTGTACATTAAAACGTGTACAAAAACAACATGGGTAATATAGCCAATATTTTATAATAATTATAAATGGAGTATAAACTCTAAAAGGTGTGAACCACTATATTGTATACCTGTAACTTATATGCTATTGTATAGCAACTATACTTCAATAGAAAAATTTAAACTAAAAAAAGTGTACAAAAGGGCAAAATAAATGAAGGTTGTCTAACACTTTAACACATCAGTTCAATTTAGCCATTTACCAGCAAAGCGGTAGGAAAGGCCGCAGCAATTCACTGGCCAGTTTAGGTTTTCAAAGACAACTGCTAAGCATATGGATTTAATGGAGCCATACTTCTGGTTCCTTAGATCAAAGATAAAGTTACTTTAAACTGCTTTGAGTGAGTGGTCCAGTCTTAACCTACTAGTCCCTAGTTCAGTGTTGTAATCAGAGCCAGCTGGGACTCTTCTCTTTTATTTTCAAGTCTTTAGAAAATAGAAAAACCAAATACCTTCAGGTAGTAGCTCAAAGGAGCAGCTTTCCTGTTCCTTTGCATTACTCTGGTCTCAAAGAAACACAGAAACCCCCAAACCCCCTGAATGTGCCTCTTCCATTAACTCAAACAGAATCCAGACTGTTGGTGAAAGCACATCTATTAGGCATGGATGCAGCCCCCATTCTCTTGGTACCCACTTCCCAAATCCATAAGAACAGTAAATAATATTCCTCCAAGAATAAGTGAATATTTCCAAAAGTGAGAAAAATAATCCTGTCTTGATGCTATTATCACTGACTTTACCCAGGCTTCAGGACTGCTGCTGATGGAGAAGATTGGATTTGAGGGGAGAGTGGGGTTGCAGAGAGAAAAACAATCTTGCATTTCCTCCTAAAAACTGTAAAGAAGGAGGAGATTACATGTGTAATTCCAAAACCCAGTTTTCTTACAAGAATTCCATTCCAAACAGTTCTTCAACATCATCATTGCTTTCAAAAAAAAAATGAATAGGTTTATAAATACCATTCCCCACTGAAAGGAGGAATGTGGCTCTTTGGTAAAATTCTTGGGCCGATTCTTGGGCTGAGTGAGAAAAGTACAAGATGAGCCCATAACATCTTGCTGTGCTAGAAAGTAAGGAAGGGCTTGAAAAATTCTTGGAAGGTGTCAAAAGGACACAAGAGCCAGATTGAAGACTCCCACTGGCCAAATCTGGGCCAGTTTGAGCATGAAAATAAATGATAGTAATAGATTGTAACCCATTGAATAAAATAAGAATCAATGAGTTCATGCTGATATAAACACATAAACAACTGAAGGAATAAATAAGCAAATGTGCAAGAAGAGAACACTCTTCCTTACAATAGAATACCAATTAATAAATGTAGAAAAAATGATGGAGTTTTAAAAATCATCATTTTGCAAGCTTCATAGTAATAAGTGATTGAGGCAAGAATCATCAATAGATGTAAAACTACTGGGTGAAAGTTTCATAAAAACAGGATATTGACACAGCCTCCAAATATCTCCCTGGAAATTACCTATTCCAAACTACAAAGGAAAAAATAGTAACTCTGCAGCAGAGAAATCTAGCAATCATTGAATCAAGTAATCAAAGTTATCATCACCGGTAATGGAACAAACTGGCATCATGAAAGACAAGGAAAGACTAAGGATTCCTTCCAGATTAGAATCTAAAGAGACAACTAAATGCAATGCATGATCCTGAATTGGCTCTTGGACCAAGTGAGAAAAAGGGAAATTATTAAGACAATTGCCTAATTTGAATATGGACTATGAATTAGATATTAATATTGTATCAATGTTAAATTTCCTGATTTTGACAACTGTACTGTGGTTATAGAAGAGAATGTCCTTCTTCTTAGGAAATTACACATAGGAGAAATGAGGCATTATGTCTGCAACTTAATCTCAAATTATTAAGAAACTGTGTGTGTGTGTGTGTGTGTGTGTGTCTGTGCAGAGGGAAAGAGAAAAAGACAGAGGGAGAATGATAAAACATGTGGGGAAAATGTAACAGTCAGTGAAGCTGGGCAAGACTATACAGAGCTTCTTTTTCCTGTTGCAATTTTTTGTATAAGTTTGAAATCATATCAAAATACAGGGCAGAAAGTACTATTTGCTCTATGTTAAAAAGTAGACAACAAAACTGTCGCAACCTTGAGCCCCTCCAAGGAAGACAGAGCCTGGGTCTAGGAGTGGGTTATTTGGAGTAGTGAGCAGAAGAGTACCAAGTCACTAGTACCCTTGCTAAGGAAGACAATTCTTAAGTTACTCACAGCAGCGCAGTCTCACGTCAAAAGTTGGAATGATCTTGTTGACGAGCCAAACATCTTCTTCCCAACTAACCACGTTTCCACTCAAACACTTCATAAACTCTTCATTTTCCAGGATGTGGTCCCAAAGTTGAAAGTAGTACAAACTGTTGGTGAACCTAGGAACCATGCTTTTAACCTGGTTGTCCCCTTTCTTGAGAAAATGTCCTAGAACCAGAGTCCCATTAGGCGTCAAGTGTTGTGGTTGATCCATCATTACCAGTATCCTTTCTTTATTCAGGAAGAGCTCTAATCTGCCCTTCACACCATCCCATATCAAGCATATTGTGTGCCATTGAAATGGAGTCAATTGGTAACGGATGTAAAAGGTCTTGCCCAAGTTGTACACTATTAGCTGCTGATGGTCTCCTGCAAGTCCAAGGTCTATGTCTTCTCTACCCAGGAAGGTGTTATTAGTAATATAGGAGAAGGCCATCCAACCACTTGATTTGCCACCCACAAATACCAGGTCAATGCACACGGTGAATCGACTGAGTTCAGGAATGGTGGTAGCCAGGCTTACATAGGTGTCAGCTCCTCTGTAAAAGTCCAGCCTTTTTCCTTTTAGTGAAAGTGCATCTGCCCATGTTTGGGGAAGGGAAGGGAAAAGAGAAAACAAATGAAATTTCAGTAACAAAAAAAAAATCAATTTTCTCATCTTCTTTAGCCATATAGTCAAATCCAGGTTGTACAATATTATTATGAATCAATACTGGTACAAGTAAGCCAAAATAGTAAATATACAAAAATCATCTCTATTTGACATTGACATGTGACCTTTTTTAGGCAGAAGAGCTTCTTTCTAATTATATTTTGCCTGGGCTAATATGAAAAGTTAGATTAGTGTTCCCAGAGCACACACCAACTGAACAGTTTGGGGAGGCAGTTAGAAGTGTGTGGCTAGTGGTGGGGGTGGGGGGGAGACCAAGGAAAAGGCAGCTTGTACTTAAAATTTGCTGCACATGATCCTCATTCATATAATAAAAAGATGACTATTTCCATCTACCTAACTGCCTTATTATATTCACGGTGCAACAGCAATTTATTTCTCCAATGCCTTTTCCTGAGCCAAATTACCTGATTTATTCTGTCTCTGGAGACTGCTTCTCACTGAGGCACTGACAGGGGCCTGAAAGATGGACAACAGCGAAGCTGCGGGGCTTCTGTTTGCATTCAGGACTGGGAGCAACAGCCCTGCCGGGGTGTATCCTGATTCCCTCCTTCCATTTCCTCACTAAGGGGGCTGTAGTAGCTTTAAGAGGCTCAAGATGGCCATGGGCCTGGTTACCATTGGCCCTGGAGTCAGACAACGTGGGTTGGAATCCTGGCTCTGACGCTCAAAAAGTGGGTAACTTTTAGCAAGTAACATAACCTCCTGATGCCTCAACCTTTGCTTCAGTAAAATGGGATTTCAGGGCTACAGGGTCATATACATACACAGTTCCAAGGGCCATTTCTATCATCTATGGCAAGTAACACTCCTACCTACTGACCTTACGAGACTGTTTGAAGATTGAGATGCTGTATGCTCTAAAACATTGCTGAAGGACACATCCATTGGTACAGTCTTTTGGTGGGCAATTTGGCAATGTCTGTGAAAATTTAAATTGAGTGTGCCCTTCGTTTCATAGGTATCTATGGATGAATTGTGATACCATCACCATTGCAAACCTCACAACACAGGCCACTAGAGAAATATCTGAGGATTGCCGAAAATCAGCCTAATTCTAGTCCCAGCACTACCCAAGACAGACCAAAAAGAGCTTTACGGCGGAATGGAACGCCAACCTTCCTCTGAATTAAGGGTGTAATGTTGCGACTGCCACTGTAAAACTGACCGCACACTACAGAGGCTGACAGGCAGTGACTACTTCCCTGCTTCTGGGAGATGTCCCCAAATGAAAGCTTCTAGCTAGTCCCTAGCCCTACAGTATTCTCTCCCTCCATTCCTCCACTGAACATCTTCCCAAAGCAAACAAATATGTGTCTGCCTACACACACACTCACCTGCACAGACACGCACCCAGGTGCCAGAACTCATAGCATCCACCTGCCAGGGAGCTATTTCTAGTGCTCATTTCTGTCCTTGGCTTCTGTGATTATATTATTTTATCATCATTCATGTGGCTAATAAATCGAGAGTTAATCTCACAAGGCAATAATTGGTCTGAAACCCAAGTCTCAATTATGGTTGGTTAACATTGCTTTTCTGTTCAGCCCTCCAAAATGACATCATATACAACATTTAAGAATGGGTTTTATGGTGAGCTTAAATCTCCAGGGCTTATTTGTCCCTTAAAAGAGAATGTATCATAATCACACATAGTCTACAAGGGCCTCTACCATCTGCAATATGCTAATATAAAACCAGTTGTCAAAGGACATGAAGAAGAAACTTCCTAAATCAGAAATATAAAAAGATGGCTTCTCACTGTGTTTAAAACACACATTGGAATGATAATAAGATACCATTTTTACCTTTTAGAATGATAACACTTTAGACTGGTAATACCCAGCATTGGCAAGCCTATGGGGAAACAAGTCATTCTATTTTTTAATTTTTTATTGAAGTGTAGTTGATTTAGAGTGTAAGTTTCACGTGCACGGCAAAGTGATTCAATTATACATATACAAATATATATTTTCTTTTCAGATTCTTTTCCATTATATGTTATTACAAGAAATTGAATATAGTTCCCTGTGCTATACAGTAGGTCCTTGTTGTTTATTTTATATAGAGTAATGTGTGTCAAAACAAGTCACTTTAAAACACTGCCGGTGGAGTACCAATTAATACAGTCTTTTTCTTTTTGAAGGCCAATTTGCCAATATCTATGAAAATTTTAATTGTATATAATTGTGTATATGCTTTTGACCTAGCAATTACATTTCTATCAATTTATTCTAGGCAAATATACATGTGTACAAAGATGTAAGTACAGGATATTTATTGCAGCATTGTTTGTAATTGAGAAAAAACAGGAAAATCTGTGTGTCTATCAATAAGTGACTAGTTAATTGTTACCTCTATACAATGGACTAGTAAAACAAACAAGGTAGATCTGTCATGGGGAGATTTCCAAGGCTTAATATTATGTTAAATGGGAGTTACATAAGTGTAAATATAGTATTATCCTATTTAAAAAATAAGAGAAAAATGTGTGTGTTAGCATATACTAGGAAAAAAATCTGGGAGAAAACACACCGAACAGTTAAGAATGAGTATCTCTAGGTTTGAGATTGAGGGGGGTTTTTAATTTCTGTGTTACTTATTTCAGTGATATTTGCATTTTTATAAATAGTGTTTTACATTCATAATCAGAAAAATAAAGATGGGTGGATACATAGATCGATTGGTAGGTAGAAAGAAAAAAATCACTTGTGGCCATTCTTGAGGTCCTGCAGGCAGAGGGAAGTTCTGCTTAGATCTGAGCAGAAGTGTAGTGCAGTGGAGTCCAAAAGGCCATACTTAAGTCCCAGGTCTGCCCCTTCCTAGTTGTGTGAACATGGGAAATGAATGCATGTGAAAGGTTTTAGGACTGTGCCTGGCATATAGTGAGCGCTGTATGAATGTTAAATAAGCAAGCTCAGGCCACTTCCCTGTGCCTTGTCCCTCACAGTAAGATGGGAGTACTAATCACCTACCTCGCAGGGACGTTAGGTATGAAACTGACGCAATAACTAACGTTTAGGTCACGTAGGTGAGAAAGTTTCCAAACCGCGGAGACCCAGGTAAATGTCAGCTGCATGCTGGCCTTCGTCACTCTTAGAGGCCCCGTTCTTCTCCCACAACCTCTTTTGCACCCTCACGCGTGCGTGCAAGCACATCCAGACCCCCAGCAGGGCTGGGAGGAGGCTGGGCTGTGACGAGGCGGGGCAGGAGCTTTGCCTTTCTGTTTGGCCGGGCGGGCGAGCAGCGTTGTCTGCCGCGCCTCTCCAGGGTCTGCTTCAAAGGCCACTTGTGTCTTTGCATATGATTTAACTATCCATTGCAGATGTCTGCTTGGACGCGGCCATCTGTTCCCTGGCAATTTTCAAGTTCAAATTACGTGATTGCTCCCCTGAAGCGTGTTCTCTCTTGATTTGGCTCCTCTGTGTCTCTTCGCCTCTCTCCTGTTTCCTTTTATTCAAAATTACATTGACTGTTTTCCCCCACTTAAAAAAGAGGTATTTTTCCCCTTATAAAAGTGATACTGCACATGCTTTTTAAAAGAAAAAATGGAAAATATTAGAAAGTAAAAAGATGAGAATGAAGTCAGCCAGAACCCCACCGCCCAGAGACCTTTAACACTTAAGAATATTTCCTTTGCTTATTTTTTTTTCTTTTTCTGTGCATGGGTTTTGCTTGTTTCTATGTTATGACATAAGTGTTTTCCGTGTTAGGAAAAACTTATCATAAACCTCATTTAAACGGCTATGTTACAGCCCCTAGGAGTGCCAGGCACCATTGTATTTGTCCTGAGAAAATACACAGACCATAAAGTTCACCATTTTAATCATTTTAAAGTGTACAATTCAGTGGCATTTAGTACATTCACGATGGCGTACAACCATCGCTGCTATCTCGTTCCAGAACATTTTCATCATCCCGGAAGGAAACCCTGTACCCATCAAGCAGTCACTCCCCTTTTGCCCCTCCCCTCAGCCCCTTGCAGTCACTAATCTGCTTTTTGCCTCTGTGGATTTGCCTGTTCTAGGCATTTCATGTAAATGAAATCATACTACAATATGTGACTTTTTGTGTCTAGCTTCTTTCGCTTAGCATCATGTTTCCAAGGTCCATCCATGTTGTAGCCTGTGTCAGTCCTTCATTCTCTTCTATGGCTGAATAATATTCCATTGTATGGATAGACCACATTTTTAAAATTAATTCATTTGTTAATGGGTATTTGGGCTGTTTCTGCCTTTTGACTGTTATGAACAGTGCTGCTATGAACATACATGCTATTCATTTTGTTTGAACACATGTTTTCATTTCTTTTGTGTATCTGCCTAGAAGTGGGTCGTATAGTAATTCTGAGTTTAACTTATTGAGTAGCCAGATTGTTTTCCACAGGGGCTGCCCCATTTTACATTCCCATCAGCAACGTATGAGGGTTCCAACTTCTCTGACTCCTTGTCAACACTTGTTGTTTCCTGGTTTTTCAAAATTAGTATTAAAAGCATTCTGGGGGGAGGGTATAGCTCAATGGTAGAGTGTGTGCTTAGCATGCACAAGGTCTTGGGTTCTATCCCCAGCATATCCATGAATGAATGAATGAATGAATGAATGAATAAACAAATAAACAAATGTAATTACCCACCCCTAGAAAAAAGAATTTTTAAAAAAGCATTCTAGAGGGTGTGAGTGGCATCTCATTGTGGTTTTGATTTGCATTTCCCTAATGACTAATGGCACTGAGCATCTTTTCATGTGCTTACTAGCCATGTGTATGTTTGCTTTGGAGAAATGTCTTCAAGTCCTTTGTCCATTTCTTAACTGGGTTGTTAGTCTTTTTGTTGTTGAGCTGTAAGCATTCTTTATATATTCTGGATACTAGGACCGTATGAGATATGCGACCTGCATATAGCTCCCATTCTGTTGGCTGTCTTTTAGCTTTCTTGATAGTGTCTTGGATGCTCAAAAGTTTTTAATTTTGATGAAGTCCAATTTATTTTTTCTTTTGCTGCTTGTTCTTTTGGTGTCATTTCTAAGAATCTATTGTCAGATCCAAGGTCATGAAGATTTACCTCTATGCTTTCTTCTAAGAGTTTTATAGTTGTAGTTCTTACATTTAGATCTTTCATTCATGTTGAGTTAATTTTGGTATATGGTGTGAAGTAGCGGTCAAATTTCATTCTTTTACATGTGTTTACATATATTTGCATGTATACATGTGTCCATGGATATATGTTTACATATCCAGTTTTCCCATCAGCATTTGCTGGAAAGACTCTTTTTCCCCATTGAATGGTCTTGTCACCCTTGTGGAAAATTAATTGACTATACTTTTATGGCTTTCTTTCTGGACTCTCAATTCTGTTCCATTAATCTATGTCTGTCCTTATGCTAATAACATACTGTTTTGATTACTGTAGCTTTATAGTAAGTTTTGAAATCAGGATGTGTGAGTCCTCCAACTTTGTTTTTTTTTTCCCAAGGTTGTTTGGGCTATTCAGTGTTCTTTGCAATTCCATATGAATTGTAGGACTGGCTTTTCCATATTTGTAAAAGAGACCATTGGGATTCTGACAGAGTTTGCATTGAATCTATAGATCTCTTTGGAGAATATTGCCATCTTAATATTAAATCTGTGAATGTGGGATCATTTCCATTTATTTAGGTCTTCTTTAATTTCTTTCAGCAATGTTTGTGGTTTGAGTGGAGAAGTCATTCACCTCTTTCATTAAATTTATTCCTAGATATTTTGTTCTTTTAGATAATATTGTAAATGAAGTTGTTTTCTTAACTTCATTTCAGATTGTTTGCTGTTAGCACATAGAAATACTACTAATTTTTCTGCATTGGTCTTGTATCCTGCAACTTAGCTGAATCTGTTTGTTAGCTGAAATATCTTTTCTTCAGATTCTTTAGAATATTCTTTATGTAAGATCATATTATCTGTGACTAAAGATTGCTTCATTTTTTTTTCCAGTTTGAATGTCTTTTATTTCTTTTTCTTGCCCAGTTGCTCTGGCTAGAACTTCCAGCTTAATATTGAATAGAAGTGATGACAGTGGGCATTCTGGGCTTGTTCCTGATCTTAGGGAGAAGTTTTTAGTTTTTCACCATTAAGTATGATGTTCACTATGGGGTTTTCATAGATGCCCTTTACAGGTTGAGGAAGTTCCCTTCTATTTCTAGTGTGTTGAGTGCTTTTATCATGAAGGGCACTGGATTTTGTCAAATGCTTTTTTCTGCATCAATTAAGATCATCATTTTTCCCCCTTCAATCTATTAATGTAGTGTATTACATTGATAGATCAATTTTTATATGTTGAACCACCTTGGCATTCTTGGTAAAAATTCTACTTGGTCAGGGTAGATAACCCTCTTAATATGCTGCTGGATTTAGTCTGCAATAATTTGTTAAGAATTTTTTCATCTAGGTTTATATGGGATATTGGTGTGTAGTTTTCTTTTCTCATGATGTTTTATCTGCCAGCTACCATTTTTTCACTCTAGCAGACAGATACAGGGAAAGATTATGCCCCAGGGCTTTCTCTGGCAAAGCCTGGGGGGAAATAATACTCTTGCCACAATAGTTACTCAATATGTAATTTTATTTTACTTTTTGCTAAATTCCAAAGCTGCTTTGCCTGATGATGCCAATCTTAAGCAATTTTTAAGCAGAATTGAATTGATTGGCCATTAACAAAGCCAGGTTTTCCCAGAATGCTCTGAATTTTGTATTATCTGATTTTTCAGCATAGTAGCATAACTGGAGTCTTGGCCCTTACTGCCGGTTTCCAGCTCTGAGCATAATGGTTGGCACATAGTAGGTCCTTTATCACTATTTACTGAATATAATGGTTTTGCCCTATATTAGGGCACTGAGTTGGAGGCTGATGGGTGGACAGATGGAAAGTTGTCCTTAGTACAAAAGTATCAGAGATGTGGGTGAAGCACCCTACACAAGATAAGAGGTTCTGAACTGCAAAATGAATTTGGGCCCTGCCCTTTGTTTTAGAGAACTTTCGGCAAAAGATCAGGAGAGCATTCCCTCTCCCTATCAGACCCCAAAATTAATAAATTCATCTTAAAAGTTAGTGAGTAAAAAGCTTAGAATTCCAAGAGACAGACATTCCATATGATTTTTTTTGTCAGTAAAGTCCCTTTATTTTCTGAAGGCAGCATTAGTAATCATCAGATATATTCTATACTTGTTTTTCTGTCCTCTCTTGGCAGTTTCTCCTTGAAAGGTGAAAATGTATCAAAGGTTAGGGGGCTGAGATTCTAGGTGCACTGCCCTGCACCACCTTAGGCGGAGTGGACAAATAATGTTCGTCCATCGTGCAGCACTGTGATCATGACCTGGTCACTGTTTCTCCCCCATGAGGTGACCTGTTTTCCTTTACTTTATCCAAGATTTCTGGTCCAGGGACCCTGATCATCAGACACATCAGTGTCTGAGTGTATTCGTTGCTCAGGTGCTGCAACAAAGTACCACAAACAACAGAAATAGATTCTGTCCCAGTTCCGGACACTAGAAGTCTGAGAGCAAAGTGTCAGCAGGGTTGTTTCCTCCTGAGGGCTCAGGGGAAAATCTGTTCCATGCCTCTCCCCTAGTTTCTGGTGGTTTCCTGGCACTGTGTGGTGTTCCATGGCTTCTGTGGCATCACCTCAATCTCTGCCTTTGTTTTTACATGGCTTTCTCCTTGTGTGCCTGTCTGTGTCCAAATGTCCCTTTTTTATAAGAACCACCAGTCATGCTGGATTAGGGGCCCACATTCCTCCAGTGTGACTTCATCTTTCCTTAACTAATTACATTTGTATCAACCTATTTCCAAATATGAACACATTCTGAGGTGCTGAGGGTTAGGAGTTAAACCTATTAATTTTGGGGGACACAATTCAACTCATAATACTCCATAAGGCTCAAGGCCCAGCTAACATCTTGGTGAAATCTCCTATTGGAGGAGAGAGAGGAAGCAGAGCAGATGTCGGGGAAGGGGCCCACCAGAGGCATTGGCTGTATTTATACTGTGGAGAATCTGCTCATTCTGAAGGTGAGCATTCTGCTGAGGGTACACCATGCCTGCCTCAACTAGGAGATGTCATTACTCACTCATAAACGGGGAGGGAGCAAATGCTCATTTCCATATTATATGAAACCTTTACCTGAGCAAAAGGTGTTCTGGCTCTTAGTATCACCGATCCTTGCAAAAGAATGTCCAGGAGCACTGAAAAGATGAAGACCAGGTCCTCATCTAGCAGACTCATGGCTGAGTAGATATAGCAGATAGGTGCTTGATCCTGGGGAGTTCCACTACCCACATCACCATGGCCATAATGTGGACAACCACAGAGACCCGGAGTTACTGCCATCCACTGCCTCTACTTCCAACTGGTCTAGTGAGTAACCAACTAACCTTTAGATAAACCAGACCTGTCATATATAGAAGCATCCAACTTTGAGCATCCTTTCTGTCACCAGTCACCAGTCACCAGTCACAGAGGTATCCAACACGTCCCCTCTTCCGGTAAGCAGGTTGCTGACCATGTATGTAGCCTGCCAAGAGTTCTTCTTGGATTAAGAGTAGAGGAATTACCTACTCCTCCCCAGTGGTCGTTGAGCACCAACTGGCAACTATTGGCAAGTTTTGAGTAAGAGTGATGTGATCTGACTTGATCCATTGAAGGATTGCCCTGGCTGCTGTGTTGAGAACAGGCTACCGCAGAGCAAGAGTAAAAGCAGGGAGGTGAGAGGCTATTTCTGCTTTATTCCTTACCCCCGCTCCATTCTGCAACTATTAATTCCTGACCTCAGTCTTCCTCCCTTCTTGCTGGCACTGCTCTCACCCTTTAGTCCTTATGAGAGATCTGGTTGCTTTTCCTGACCCTTGGTATTCCCTCCACAGACATGGTTTTGCGCCACACTCTGGCTTCATCCAGTGACAGCATCTGAATCACCCTCTGCCTGATCTAGGCTTGGCCCTTGCTCTCCCGCAATGACCTTCACAGTCTGGAGCCTGAAGGGGAGTGAACCATTGTTTCAAGAACCAAATTTTTTTCGAGAAAGAAAATGATGAATTTCTCACCAGCCAAAGGACAATTAGACCTAATTGTTTGATAACCTAAAAGAAATTATTTCCTTGACTCGGGGATTTGAGATTCAGTCTGGAAAACCTGGGACTGCTTTAAAGTGACCTCTGAAGGTTTAAAATCTGCACATCTATCGTAATTTTCATTGACCAATGACATTCCTTACAAAACCCATTCTAACCTTTCAATATCAGACACCCTTCCACTTTTCCTTCCATGATACAGTAAAGACTTGTAGATCCCTCTGTTCCTAGATCCCTCTTATCCATGCCCCATGCCCTTTACCCAAAAAAATCCACTTAGAATTTGTGTCATGTACACCACCACCATCATTAACTGCATTAACTTATTAACTCAGCAAATAGGTCCCCATAGGTCCCATTTCAAATTTGTTATAAGAAACATGGTCTCCCATCAGGACTTACACACACCTGTCAGTGTTAGCTGTTGATGGTGATGATGATTTGGTATATTTCCAGAAGATTAGCTCTCAAATCTGAGGGTTGTTCAAATTAAACCCCGGGTCTATTTCATCAAGGAATTTCACTCATTGACATGTGTGGCCTTTCAGCTAAAGACTGATGTGCTAAATGAGCAACGTCATCAACTGAATTTATTTAACACGGATGGGATTTTAGTCTTTCAAGACAACCTTGTTCTCAAGTCTCCAAATCACTAGCTACTTCAGTTGAACTGTCTCAATCACCTATTTACTGCAGAATAGAAACAAAGACAGACTCTATCCCCATTCCAGTCACAGAATCTAGGCAAGGGCTGGGTCTCCCAGAACAGATAGATGCCTGTTTGTCACTGTGAGTCAGTGACCAGCTTTTAGCACACCTCAGTTTCCCGTCTATATTCTATGATTGTTGCCATATATGTATAATGGAGAAAGACGGTATCCTAATGCTCCTGGGAGCTTTAAATAAAGCATTATGCCTAAGAGAAAACAGCCTAAGAAAATGCAAAGCACAGGGGGTGGATATAGCTCAGTGGTAGAGTGTCTGCTTAGCATGCATGAGGTCCTGGGTTCAAACCCCAGTACCTCCATTAAAAAAAAAAAAACTAAATTAATAAATAAATAAATAAACCTAATTACCCCCCCCCCAAAAAAGAAAAGAAAATGCAACATTTTGGTTAGGTGTGCATTAGCCACCAAATGGCTTTTCAGAGTTTCATTAAGAAATGTCAAAGATAGTAGTCCAAGATACTGTATAATTGAGGGCCAGGTCTCCATCAGTCGTGAGTAATCCTGAGTGAATGGATTCATTTACTGAAGCTACAGCGTGTCCTACAGACAGATGGACCAGCAATTTTTCAAATGGCTTATTTCGGTAACCTACTGTACATGAGCTATTGAAAGAGATAATAAAAATACATTTTCTTACCTGACAGAAAGATCAAACTCGACATGAGAATCAATCCAAAAAGCCTCTGATATGTGATGTGTTCTTTCATTGTCTAAACCTGCATTCAGAAAGAAATATGCCCAGCTCAGATTCAGAACAAACGATTTCCAAGTGCGTGTGACCATACTGCTTTGCATCCCACGCTAGGCTTTTCCCTACTGCTTAAAGCCATGTCAACCAGCCACAATATAGACGCCTGCCTGAGCCTGGCTACAACCTCACCAATGGATTTATTTGCATCTCCGTTTAACACATTTTGTTGAGTGCCTACTCTGTGCCGGACACTGTGTTTCACACTGGAAATACAGCGCTGGGAAGACAACTCAGAGATATTCGCCCTCATGAAGCAGTTGTTAGCCCAGAGAGGAAGACAGTCATTAAATGCATAATTACACAATGTGATGTATTCAACCATAATGCACACAACTTCAGCCCAACAACTGGCAGCTTTAATGACCCTAAACTTTGTGGAAGAAGCATTATGCGAGAAGATCTTATTGACAAAAGTAACTCATCAAATCATTTCTAATTTTAAAGCAGATCGATTTAGCATCTCATTTCAAATTATAAAGCCGATCTGACCATCTCATTATGTCTACCCAGCTTCTCTCCTTAAGTAATCATAACTAAAACTGCTGATCTGGGAGACACACTGGGAGTCCCCCTTTCTCCAACTAAAATGGTATTAAAACTACAAATCCCACGGAAACGTATTACAGGAGCTTGGCAGTAAGATGCTGATGGGCATTTTCTGATTTTAAATAGAATACACTTCTGAATGATTTACTACTGATTTAAACATTTTTCCCCATAGAATAATGCAACATATTGTATTTCTTTCCACTTCTAAACAGGATTGGGAGCAAACAGACTCACTTTACATTTAAAGTAACAGAAACCAATTAGGAAACCAAATGAGTCTTGGGCTCGCTATGAGTGCCAGCCATTAATAAAGCTCTTCATATTTACCAAGTGTTCTACTGCCACTCTCATTAGAATAATAAGGGAATTTGTATGACTTGGATGGATTTTCTAAACTACAAGCTTAGAAGTAAAAGAATGTCTAAATCTTTTACGACTTGCAAGATGAAATGCAGCTTAAATTTACAGTGCTGTAAGAGGACCAGGCTGAGAATCCGTAACTAGCTTTGAGCCTGTATTTCTGTTTCTTCATTTTCCTGGGCCTCAGTTTCCTTATCTGTAAAAATGGAGATAATAATCTGCCTATTTCCCAGAGCTGCTCTAAAAGAGGATCAAATGAGGTGATATTTCAAAGGCAATTTTCAGAATATAAAGTGCTATAGAAATGGATATGATTGCTATCTATAAAATAGAATTTTCAGCAGCAAACAATCCAATTCGTACCTTCCTTGCATTTCCTCTAAACTTTTATAACAATTCCAAGGTATGTTTCATAAACTTACCTCACACCTGATAAATAAATCATGGGGCATTCACACTACAGAATACTATGCAGCCATTAAAAGGAATAAGGTAAGTCTATAATATGTCTATCAGGCATGAAAAGGTGGGTTGGGGAAGAGGGGGTGGGGATGGAGGACTTTTCATTTATATACCATACAATTCTGTACTGCTCGATTCTTTGGCAGTTATCATATGTTACCTAAGTAATTTTGAAAATGGAAGGAAAGGGGAAAGAAAAGGAGGGAGGGAAGAGGGAGAGGGGAAGGGATGGAAAACAGGAAGGAAGGAGAAGAGAGAGATAGGAAGGAAGAATGGGAATTAAATAGTTTTCCTGCATCCCTCATACCATTCTGTGCTGTTTGATTACAGTGAGCATGCATTACTTTCATAATTGAAAAAAAAAAAAAAGAAAGAAGGGAAGGAAGGAAGAAAAGGAAAAGAGAGAAAGGGAGGGAAGAGGTTAAGGACTTTTATGCCTCATACAATTAAATGCAATTTGGGTTTTTTTTTTAATGATGAATCTCTGTTGCTTTTATAATTTAAAGAAATTTAAAGGAAGTGGAGAAAAGGAAAGAAAGAAAGAAAGAAGAGAGGAAAACACTTACCTGAGAACTGGACTCCTTTAGCTTCCCACTCCTGTGTCACTGTGGGGTCCAGAAGAAGGATTTGCTTTTCCAAAGATCAGATCTGGTCTCTGAATCCCCACGTTTGATGTAAAATGAAATGAGCAAAAAAGCAGGAGGCTCATTATCTGCTGGCCATGCCTCAGTCACCTTCCGTTGTGGACCAGACCAGCCTCTCTGCTCTTAGCTTTATGGGGCTTCCTGGCCGGGGCACATCCTCTTTTCGTGGCTTGTAGCACGTCATGGGGCTGCTCTCCAGAGCATGAAATCAGCATGAGCAAAGTTCTCGGGTTATTACACATCTGCAATAACTTATTAATTTTAGAGCTCTTTCCCAGTTTTCTCTAATGATTTCTTCAGTTGCTAGTTGATTATGGCTTTAATTAAATTGGCTCTACTAAACAGGTCCTTGCTTACTTAACTCAAGCTCATTTCATTTTATTGAGAAAATGGGGAAGAGGGGGCAGTGGGGTTCAGAACTATGAGCAGAGAGCAGAGGCCAAGGAAGTGTTAACATATTGACATCTCACACTGTCAGAAAGGGGAAGCTAGCTATTTACCCTCACTGCAGATCCATTCTTCACATCACCTCAAATATAAGTAGATTTACTGAGCTGCTTTTATGTCATTCTCAAGATAGGGGATGTAGTTTTTGCCCCAGAGGTGTCATTACAGCCCTTTTGGGATGATGGAAAGATCAAATCCCATCAACCATCCAGAGATGATTTCTGCCGCCCTCTGCCCTCCCAAGATCAGGACCCTGAGGTCCACAGGGTAGAATGGACTTGCTCAAGGTCATAGAGATTATGAGAGGCAGAGCGGGAGCTAGAACCAAGGCTCCTGACTCCCAGACCAATGCATTTTCCTTTACACCTCACACCTTAAATGGAAAAAGTCACTCTAAAAAGAGACTGAGTCAACCTATTATTTGTAGGTTCTCCATGGGGACAAGGGGAAGGAAGGGGTGTATCAGAATCATCCATTACTCACTCCCAAGCTCAGAAACTGTGATCAAGATGGTAGATGAGCTCATGCAACTTAATAGGAAAAAAACAAACAACCCAATCCAAAAATGGGCAGAAGACCTAAACAAGCAATTCTCCAATGAAGACATACAAATGGCCAGTAGGCACATGAAAAAATGCTCAATATCCCTAATTATCAGAGAAATGCAAATCAAAACCACCATGAAGTATCACCTCACATGAGTCAGAATGGCCATCATTCAAAAGATTACAGTTGATAAATGCTGGAGACGGTGTGGAGAAAAGAGAACCCTCCTACACTGTTGGTGGAAATGTATTTTGGTGCAGCCATTATGGAAAATAATATGGAGAGTCCTCAAAAAACTAAAAATAGACTTACCATATGATCCAGCAATCCTACTCCTGGGCATATATCCAGAGAGAAACTTAATTCAAAAAGATACATGCACCCCAATGTTCATAGCAGCACTATATACAATAGCCAATACATGGAAGCAACCTAAATGTCTATCGACAAATGACTGGATAAAGAAGTTGTGATATATTTATACAATGGAATACTATTCAGCCATAAAAAAGAATGAAATAATGCCAATTGCAGCAAAATGGATGGACCTGGAGATCATCATTCTGGGTGAGGTCAGCCAGAAAGAGAGAGAAAAATACCATATGATATTACTCATATGTGGAATCCTAAAAATAAAAGGGAAAAAAAAGGACACTATGAACTCATCTACAAAACAGAAACAGACTCGCAGACGTAGTAAAAATCTTATGGTTGCCAGGCAAAGGGGTGGTAAGGGAAAAATTTGGGAGTTTGAGATTTGCAGATGTTAGCCACTATATATAAAAACAGATTTAAAAAAAACAAGTTTCTTCTGTATGGAGCAAGGCGCTATATTCAGTTCAGTATCTTGTGGTAACCTTTAATGAAAAAGAATGTAAAGATGAATATATGTATGTATATGCATAACTGGGACATTGTGCTGTGCACCAGAAATTGACACACTGTAGCTGACTGTACTTCAATTTAAAAAAAAAAAAAAGATAGTGTTTGAGAGCCCACGCTTTGCAAAAGATGGACTTGAGTTTGAACCTCAATTGTGTGATTCAGGTCCAGCTCCCTAACATCTTTGGAGCCCCCAGTGTCCTCATTTGTAAAACGTGGATAAAGGTACTCACCTCATATCACTGTGAAGATTACATGAGACAGTGTGTGTAAAGGGCTTAGCCCAGGGCCTGGCAAGGGTTCCAGTGCTGCTGCTTTTGCCAAGAACTCCACTCCTTTCCACTTGGCTTTCGAGGCCTGCTCCCCATATGGGTCCACACAGCTTACAAGGGGATGTGGGGCAATTGCTAAGGATCATCTTGATGCTCTCCTGGCAGTGGTTTATCTTTCACACTATGCCTGCTCATTGGGCTGCCTCTCAACTCCATACACTCTGAGCTGTGGAAGGGCAAGGGTTCCAAGTTCTGCAGTGGTTCATACTTTGGGAGCACTCAATGGAGATGTGATGAATGAATGACTATGCCTTTCTTCCCTAAAGACAGAAAAGCACATCTCTGTTCTCCTCGTGCTCTGCCCCAGGAGTTAGCACAGGGCCTGGCACATAGTAGGTGCTTAATGAACATTTGTTGAATTGAAAAAGAATTTAGAGGAGAATGAATTTATATATACTTGGCTATGGTAAGAAAATTCTCTAGAAGGAGACTCTAGTGAGAATAGCTGATTCTAGAAAAAGACACTGAGAGGTCTTGGATGGAAGGGAAACTTACTTTTCTCTGCATATGCTTTTGTACTGTTAGAATTATAATCATCTGTATGTGTCACATTTTCAAAGAAAAACACTGTTTTCAAAATATCTAATGTAGTGCAAATGAAATAATTGACTCAAAAGTGAAACGTGCAAAACAATGAAGAGTTTGGAACCCTTTGGTCAAGAATAGTGCCACCTAAGAAGGAGGGGCTTCAGTGGTGATCTTCCATTCTCAGGAAGGTTATTAAGGAGAGCACTGACCATCTGTTCTCTGTATCTACAGAGTAATAGAAAAATAGATTGAAATTGCACTGGGAGATATGAGGTAAACATAAATAAGTGATTATTGACGGTAGGAGTTGATAAACACCAGGAAAGGCTATCACGGGATGTTATGAGCCATCCATCCCTGGAAAGTTGAAGGTCTAGATAGCCATATGGCTCTGCTGATTTAAGTGTCCTCCCACACAGAGTGCTGAGCTTGGTGAGACTCTGCCCCTGTTTCTGACAATAGAATAGACCCTTAATTAGGTGAAGGTCCAGGCTGTCATCATTCCCTCTCCTCTTTCCTGCTGTGAGCATTCCACCAGGCCAATTGGGATTCTGATGATTTGCATACAACATGGCCCCCAACCACAAGCTGGCTACTGAATTCAGAGCTCAACCATAGAAACAGTGAAAGGGTGAGGGGGGCAGGATATAGCTCAGTGGTACAATGCGTGCTTAGCTTGCACGAGATCCTGGGTTCAATCCCCAGTACCTCCATTAAATAAGTGAATAAATAAAAACCTAACTACCTCCCCCCTTAAAAAAAGAAAAAAAGGAAAAGGAAAAAAAAAACAGTGAAAGGGTACAATGATGGAGGAAAAATCATCTGTGTTGGTGACTTCCTAAGAGATTTTAAACGACAATTTTGATTATATTTGTTTGCTACCTTTAATACTACCATCCAACCAATTCCCTGCTGGGTGTCATTTCTGTGCATACTTTCATACTTTTGCTACATATGTGGGCACCCATTAACAACATGTAATATTTTTAGGAAAATGCCAGCTAAGGTATTGTGGAGCAAAGTGTTCTTACATAACCACAGTAAAATTATGAAAAGTAGGAAATTAACTTGATGTAATATTACTTCTTATACAGTACATGTTCACATTTAGCCAACTGTCTCACTAATGTCCTTTCTTGCAGTTTTCCTTCTGCTCCAGGATCCAATCTAGGATGACACACTGCCTTTAACTGTCTTTAATTCTTAGTCTCCTTTAATCTGGAAATATTCCTCAGCCTTTCTTTGACTTTCATGACATTGGCATTTTTTAAGTGTATGGGCGGCTATTTTATAGAATGTCCTTCAATCTGGGCTTGTCTCATCTTTCCTCATAGTTCAGGTCCTATATTTACGGCAGGAAGAGCACAGAAGTGATGTCGTGTCCTTAGTGCATCTATCAGGGTATACACGATGGAATTTTGTCCCCTTATTGAGGATGTTAACTATGGTCACTTGATTAAGGTGACATCTGACAGATTTCTCCATGGAAAAGTTATCATTTTTTCCACTTCTAATTTGTAAGTGACCTGTGGGAAAATAATCATAGAGTCTGTGTAAATACCCTGTTCCCCTTGTCTTAGTTCATTCAGGATGCTGTAACAAATTACCATTGACTGGGTGACTTATAAATGACAGATATTTAAGTCTCACCATTCTGGAGTCTGGGAAGTCCCAAGATCAAGGCACCAGCAGATTCGGTGTCTGGTGAGAGCCCACCTCCAGATTCACAGACTCCTGTCTTCTCCCTGTGTCTATACGTGGCAGAAGGAGTGCAGGAGCTCTCTGAGGCCTCTTCCATCGGGGCACTAATCCCATTCATGAGGGCTCCACCCTCAGGATCCAATCACCTCCCAAAAGCCTCACTTCTTAATACCATCACATTGGAGATTAGGTTTCAACACATGAATTTGGGGGGGACATAAACATTCAGTGCATAGTACTCCTCAAACCTTCAACCAGTAGTTCTAGCAGTCATTGCTTATTTTTGTCTGATGGTGGCCAAACGGTAATTTTCTATTTCTATCATTTTTCCTACATTTATTTGTCAGCTTTCTACAGAAAGGAAGAGTTTTCCTTTCTCCCATATTCATTCATTCATTCGTTTTTATCAATATGAACTCATGGATTCTTATTTTATTTGGTGGATTACAATCTATTACTATCACTATTTTGATGCTCAAATTGTCCTAGAGGGGAAAAATTGTCCAACAGGCACTCTTTCAAAGTGGCTTCTGTGTACTTTTGATATATCCTTATGAGTCTTTGAGCACTTCCTTACTTTCTTGCACAAGATACTCCAGGATTATCTTGCATTTTCCCTGCCTCAGACCTGGAATCCACCATTTCTCTTGGGATCCCTGGTTCCATTTAGTGGATCATCGAGTCTAGAGTCCAAGATCTGGGTCTCGACAGAGCTTTGAGTAGAGAAATAACATGATCTGACATGTTTTAAAAAGATGACTCAGACTGCTGGGCTGAAAAAGGACTCAAAGGCACTAAGGAGAAAGCAGGAAGATGCACTGGTGTTAACAGAGTGGACTTCTTTCTCTGCAATGCAAACCTGACCATGTGACTCACCAAAACTTTTCAACAGATAACATAATTTATAACATTAACACCCTATGGTGTTGCAAAGAAAGCTCTTCCATGGCCTGGTCCCTGTGGATTTCTCTCCCTTCATCCCCCACTGCTCCCATTCCTCAAATTCTATTCTTTGCCTATAGTGAGCCATGTAGAGTTCCCCAAAGGCACTATTCTGTTTTATTCTATGCTTTTGCAAATGCTGTTCCCTTTGCCTAGAATATCCTTTCCAAAGCCTGTTCCCCTTCCCGTTGACCATCTGGTGATTTTCTACTCACCCTTCAAGGCCATCATGGGAACATAGTGCCACTCCTTCAGTCACATTTCTAGACTCTTGGAATGAGGCCTCAGGAAGCTCAGGTTCACTAGGGCTTGGCCTCAGAATTTAAGTGAATCCCCAAGGCTGGGGGACTGGAATACTGGAGATTATACAAGGGTAGTAGGACTTCCAGGAGAGCACAGGTCTGCTCAGACAACCCTGGGAATATGGGCAGGTCAGAGTTCAAAGGGGCCTGAGACACAGGGAAGAGGGAGGTAGACTTGGCTAATTGGAAGACATTCAGTTGAGCTTTGAGCCTTCTCCTGTAAGAACATGCCCCTTCCCTTAGTGTCCTCCAAATCTTATTGGAGCCCAATAATAACTTCTTTCCTCTTGTTATCTGACTGTGAGCTAAGGTCATCCAGATAGGTCACACCCTTTAAGCCAGCTGGAAGTCTGTGTAAGATGCCTTCAGTTAGTCCTCCTGCAAAGGTCTAGCTTTCTGAAATATTTCCTTCAAGGTCTTGGGGATGAGTCTCATTAGAAGCTCTTGGGTCCCGATCAAAGTTCTCTAGTGCCAATGCCCTCCAGCTAAAGACCACCAGGAATACAGCTGCAGTTGAGGAAGCTGAGTTTATTACCTGTTGCAACAAAGGAGAACACACACCAAGGAGGAACCATGAGGTGTCTCAGTAAGAGGGAGTAGAAGTATATTCAGTATCTTGTAGTAGCCTATAGTGAAGAAGAATATGAAAACGAATGTATGTATGTACATGTATGACTATTATGCTGTACACCAGAAATTGACACAACATTGTAAACAGACTAGACTTCAATTTAAAAAAAATTTTTTATTTAAAAAAAAAAGAGAGAGTGGAAAAGATTTATTATAGGATTTGGGCTTTGGTTGAGTAATTTGGGGAGCGTTTAAGAAAGCAAGGGTTCGCTTTAGATGACATGCTCTCAGAAAGTGGGGACAATTCTATCATTTGGATATCTCAGCAAATCTTATCTATAGGGAGGGCTGACTAGAGCGAGGGTAAAGCTAGTATTGGTAGACTTGTTAAAGCAGCGGTCACTCAGGTTAGCCAGGAGAGGGCGATGTTTGGCGTTTTGTAGGGTGCACAGTGACCTTGTTTTTGTCCACGATTAGACAAAACTATGAAGTGGCCTTGTTTTGTCTTACTTGATCATGGTCTTCAAGTAACCTTGTCTGACACTGGTGTTCTGTAAGATTGTTTATGTCTCCCAAGAGAAGAACATGGTCTAGCTGTGAGTACCAGGCCAGCTTGTACCAACACCGGGCCCATGCTGTGAGCATCAGACCACTTCTTGGCTGTCAGGGGTTATTTCTTTCCTTCTTGTGTGGCCCATGGCAGATGAAGTCAGGCTGCAGGGCATGACTCTATGATATCCAGATTTCCCCACTGCTGATCAAGAGGTTGTGTAGAAAACGTAGTCTGTACTTGGACTGGGGCTAGTTTCTCCTGCTTGCTGCAGGATGAGTTGCCACGTTCTCTGATATGGAAATGGCCGCACGGTAGGAAGTCAACATAAAGAGACCCTGGACAGTTTGTATCAGCCAACTGTAACACAAGCAATAATCAGAAACAGGTCAATAACAGATCTTGAGGTCAGGAGCCTAGAATAAAACCCATGTAATGAACACATGTTCCAGAATCCAATCCAGTCTGTTTTAGACAAGCAGGTGGCTTTTTCCTTTAGCCTGGTCACAAATTCTTCTTCTTGCCCTGTAGTACTTACATAACTGTAACAAGTAATACTTGCTATAGCAATAACTTCCCTTTGGCTGGCTAAGAGGAAATCAAGGGCTATGTGATTATCCATGATAACTCTAGCTAATAAATTTAGATGAGTTTGTTGAGCTTCCAGGGCAGAAGTGTGCCATTTATAACTTCCATTAGGGGTAGAGACAAGTTTCAGACCCCCTTTTTAGTTGAATTATCCCCATTATGGGAATTACAGGTCATAGCGTAGGCATAAAGAAGGACTCAATGACTCTTCTTGGAAGTTCTCTTGAATAACTTATGTTTGCCTCATTTTGGAGGCTTCTGATGTCCTTTTTAAAGTCTAAGACTGACGTCCACATAAGAAGTAGTACTGAGTGGAGCACAGACTGTACTAGGAATATAACTATCATTTACTGCAATAAGAGTGAGCCAATTTGCTTCTCTCAAGATGGACCCATCCCTTTAGTGGTTCGTACAAAGCAAGTTGAAGAGAATGAACAGATCATTGCAATCAGAATATCCACAATATTCGTGTCTATTCCTGGTTGACTAGGCCTTGCTGGTAGGCTTATAATAACTAACTTCAGCAGAAGCATTTTGTTGATGTGAGGTCAAGGTCCAATTTTTACAAGACTAAAGATTGAGATTAACGCTGTGAGGAAAACAGGTACCAGAAGGGATCTTTAAAAGGAAATCTACCTCCTGAAGTGTTTAAAGGAGCAGCTATTAAATTTTTGTCAGGGGGGTTAGGTAAGGGGTAATAGATCCAGCAGTCAGTTAAATTCAGAGCAGTGGTTATGAGAAAAACACATAAGAGAGTTTTGGGTTTTTTCTTGAGTGGAAGAAGAAGACATAGGGAGGCAAAAATAATCGAATGGAGATAAGAGATGTCACATTAGTGTTCTAAAGGGTATCAAAGTAGAATAACAGGCAAGTTTAGTGGAAGAATAAAGGAATAGAAAAGAGTGTCAAAAACTCAGAAAATTCATCTTGTTCTGTCATCTTGGGCAGAAGCTGTTCACTTTTGAGGTCAGCAGCTTGTCCTGTCATCTTGGGTAGAAGCTTTCCACCTCAAGTCAACAGGCTTTGGAAGATTTCTTTTATATATATATTGAAGCACAGTCAGTTTACAGTATTGTGTCAATGGAAGATTTCTAAGAATCCAAAGTTTCAGGCTTGCAAGTGGAATGGATGCCCATAATTGGCATGAAGTGGCGTATCTTTTTTTTTAATTGAAGGTTAGTTGATTTACAATGTTGTATTAGTTTCTGGTATACACCATAGTGAATCAGATACACACACACACACACACACACACACACGCACACACGCACACACACACACACACACATACATTTCTTTTTTTAGATTTTTTTTGGGGGGGTTAATTAGGTTTATTTATTTATTTATTTTTAGAAGAGGTGCTGGGGATTGAACCCAGGACCTCATGCATGCTTAGCACACACTCTACCACTTGAGCTATACCCCCTATTTTCATATTCTTTTTTATTATAGGTGATTACAAGATAGTGACTATAGTTCCCTGTGGTATACAGCAGGACTTTGTTGTTTATCTATTCTGTATACAGTAGTTTGTATCTGCTAATCCCAAACTCCCAATTTATCCCTCCCTGCCCCTTTCCCCCTGGTAACCATAAGTTTGTTTTCTAGTGACAATATATCTTTTGAGTTGGGAACCATGAATCCAAGGATGTATACCTTGGAGCTGTACTGCTGTGACAGTTAACAGTATCTGAGAAGGTCTTTTCTGTCAAGGCACAAGACCAGTTTTTCTCCGGTGCATTTTCCAGAAGACAAAATCTCCAGGTTGCAGAGTAGGTAGAGGCTGCTCAGGTAGGCAGTTTGGAAATGTGACTGGTACCTGTTGGTGATAAAACCAGAGGTATTGTATGAGTCCCTCACATTAACTAATCCTATCTGCTTGTAATAGGGTAAAACTGAGGCTGAGCGAGCAATTCCCAAACACATAAGGTTTATTATTTTATTAACCCTTATTAATTCATAAGATAACTTGTGGGTTCCCGAGGGGGTTGATCTTACAGACGTTACAGCTAGTGGTAATAACTCAGGCCACAGAAGTTACAGAGCTTCCGACAGCGTTGCTGGTTTTACTTTTAGTATCCCATTAATTCTGTCTACTTTTTATGAGGACTTTGGATGATAAGGACAGTGGAGTTTCTGGGTAAAAGAGAGAAATTTACAGAGCTCCTTAGCAACAGTGCTGGTAAAATGAGTTCCTCTGTCACTACAGAGATAAATTGGAATGGCCCAGATTGGAAAAAAATGAGATCAAGATTTTATTTTTTTCCACAGTTTAGGAAAACTGAGTTGAATTGTGCACTTCCAAAATTGATATGTTGAAGTCCTAACCCCCATACTTCAGAATGTGCTCTTTTTTGGAAATAAAGTCTTTGCAGATGTAATTAGTTACATTGAAACGAGCTCATCAGAACCATGAGACAGCCAATTCCTGTTGTTCAAGTTACCCAGTCCGTGGTATCTGATTACAGCAGGCCTAGCAAACTCACAGAGGGCTGTAGCCCTCAGACAGGAAAAGCTTTAACCCACCCAGAAAATAAACAATAACCAGATGTATGTATAGCCCATTGCAGAGACATCTGTATAAAGTTCATATGGCGGTATTCAAAGGACCCTCCAGGCTTCGGTTCCTGACCGTGACCCACCTTTATAGTTTAACCAGGATTGTGTTGTTAGCAGGTAGGACATCTTTTGGAAACATCTTTGACAATATCTCTAAAAATTACCCTAACCCACCAATGTTAGTACAACATCATGGCCAATTTATCTCTGCTGCTGTAGCTAAATCATGAAGAATTCTTGCTAAAAATCAATGTTAAAGGATTTGGCACTACCAGTTAGCTATACTGAGAGTACCAAGTATTCTCTCTATGCAGTTTTTCCCAGGTATCTTTTCTCCAAATTCAGGGCTTCTCTCTGATAGTTAACAACAGTTAACAACAATTTCTGACAGTTAACAACAATCTGAGAGGAATCTATTAATTCCTCTAAGGCCTCTCCTTTCTGAGGGAGCAATTATCTTGGTGAAAGCTGCTTGTTTAGAACAGCGGTCAGCTCAGGTTTTATCGTGAGATTCTGGGTCCCTGTGCTTTGAATGATGCTTCATCTTTATTACAGCTATTTCCTTAAGCGAACAGCATCTAAAAGTTCTTTAATTTGTCCCTTTTCATAAGTGTTTCTACTGAGGTCAGAAAGCCTCTCTGTTTCCAAGCATTTTGAAGTCAGATTAGCCCAAAGCCATATACTTACTACCAATACAAAAATTTTCTTTAATCTTTTGTCAGTTGGTAAGTCTAGGTGAGGTCAACCAGTCAAGCCATCTGAACTGATTTAATGTCTATGAGAGGTTTATTTTTTTAAAAGTAAATCTGAGTCTGTGATAGCATATTTTGTTTGTCAATTTTGGTTTTACTTTGTATATATGAATGCTTAACAAACACAATTAAATTAGTGTTACTCAAGGAAGTCTCCATAAATTGTTCATTGTATGGTGTTGGAGAGGGGGAAATTTACCCTTCTTCCCTTCTTGAGTTCTTGTGGCTGGACTAATAACATATCAACACTAGACAGATTAACAGGAGAAAAAGAAACAAATTTTAATTTGTACATGTGGAGATCAGATAGAAATAGGATTCAAGAAGTAGCCAAAGCAGGCAGCTTTTCTACTTTTTGCACAATGAAACAATAAATTTGTGAAGAATTGGCAGGACAAAGAAACTTAGGTTTGGAGTGATCAATTAGTGAAGAATCTGAAAACAGAGTTTGGGCTTGGAGTGGTCAATGAAAGAAGTAAAGAGGTTTGTTTACACAGGCGTCTCAGCTGAATTCCCCAGCTCTGGTGAGAAGGGAGCCCTTCTACCTCCAGATGCAGGGAGTGCACCTTTCGCCGGAGATTTATTTCCTGCTTTTAGGGGGACAGAGAGGAGAATCAGCGTGTCCCTCCTGTACTGACCATTTCTTAAGCAACTTTAATTCAAAATAATCAATATACCATTAAGACGTATTTCAGGGTGGCTTGCCCTGGGCCCCAACAATGGATATTTTTTCTGTTTGTTTGTTTGTTTTAACAGAGGTTATATGGTTTCCTTTTGTAAGCAAAGGAAAGAGGCTGGGTTTATACTGTTGCAACAATACACAGTGATACTGGAAGGGGAAAGCAGCAACACTTTATGGGAAGTAGGTAACAAGCTAAAAATCGATGAGCATTGTATTTTTTTTTTTAATAAAAGTTTTCACAGCAGGGAGAAGGGTTAAGTTTAGTTAGAACTAAGCTCACTGAAGTTTTCACGGTTTGCTACTGCTGTTATAGATCTTAAACAAGAGGGATATGTGTTGCTCCTGGGTCTAATCAAAGGCTGAAATAAGCAGTAGGCCTCTGATGGGTTTCATGGAGCTAAAGCCTATTCACACTCTGTGAACCAGAGGGGAAGTGGGCTTGTGAATCTAGAATTCTGGGGAAAAAAAAAATCTGTGGTTAACAGTTATTGTCTGAGTCTTTGTGCTTATAATGTCTCTTCTACCTTAAAAAGTATTCAATAATTGAGGTATAGTCATAAAGAGCCCAGTCCTGGTCAACTGATGTCACAATTCAGACCAGAGTGTAATAGGTGGATGAGCACACAATCATGCAGTCTGGGCAGGGCCAGGGTATATAATGCAGACTCACCCCCAGAGACAGCTCAGACTCTGGAGAAGAGCCTAGACGAAGACATCAGAAACCCACCCTTGTGGCAAGGCTCTCATTCAGAGAATCACCAACATCCATCCACCCACCAGGAGAGCAGTTGCAGCTGACAGCTATCAAGTCCCATCAGAAGCAGCAGGCTACCCGACAAGAGAAAAAGAACAAGGTACTGGGAGGGGTGGGAACATAGAGCAAGTAGCAGAGAGGTCACCCAGCTGGGGGTCAGAGGGGAAACTCTCCAAGAGACTATTTATTTACTCTTTATTAACTTATTCTCTGTGTTGCAAAAAGATCTGGAGACAGCTTACAAGGATTCATTCAATATAGTCATCCAAACACATTTTAAATACAGACAGAGGGGGAAGGGCTAAAGGCTCTAAGCAGGTCACCCGCTCCAGGAGCAAGGTAAGGATCCAGTTCTGATGCCAGGTCTCAATTCGAACTAGCAGCCAAAGGAGCATTTGAACTAGAGGGTGCAAGGCTTCAAAGGAGATAATGGGCTTGGACTTTAAAAGCTAAGTGGCGTTTTTATAGGTGGAGATGAAGTAACAAGCATTTTGGGCCAAGGGCGAGCTCTATTCCCTACACCAGGCCTGGGTAAAGTACCGAGCACAGTTATGAAGGGGAGGAGCCTTGGGAGATGGATGGGGCTGGAGGGGGAACAGCACCAAATCACCCAGGGTCCTGAATGCCTGCTACGGAGACTGATCTCCTTTTCATCACTCAACAGGTTTCAAAGGTTCTGAAGTATAGAAAACAACTTAGAGGTATGCCTTAGAAAATCTGTTGGATAATAAGGTAAATGAAGTGTCTGAATGTGAGTGCACTTAGGTATGGGAACGGGCAGGGATGAGTGTCTTTAACCAGGGTTACCTGGTTACTGTGATGTAAAGAGACTATGACATCACAGAAGAGCAGCAGGGAGAGTGGGTGGGGATTCAAGTGGATGAGGGGGAGGAAATGGACTCAAGAGAGATTTCAGGGACCTCTGAGGAAATAGCTGCCTTCTACATTTGCATTTATGCCCCAAGAGAGCTGTTCAGAGGGAGAGATACATGCTTTGACATCACTATTCATGTGTGAGCACAAGGTGCTCTCTGAGTGGCTGAGGCACCCACGGATGGTGGGAGGGGGGAGCCTTTATGTCTACATTGTGAAGCGTTGATGGCCTAGCAAATTAAGTTCTCCCATTGGTGGAAGCTACTCAATGGCTACCTCCTACTTAGTCACATATTTTGTGTCAGCAGCCAGTGTGCTTGGGTCCCACCTCAGCACCCATATCATAGGAGAGGGCTGTTAGGAGAAATAGGCGTGATCCTAGAAGTTAATGCTCTTCCCTGACACACTGAATTCTACCCTAGGGGAAGGAATAGAATGTTGCATAGGTCATCCCTGACATCACTATTCATATGTTGGCACAAGGTGCTCTGAGTGGCTAAGGGACCCACAGGGGACTAGGGGGAGGAGCCATGATGCCTCCATTGTGAGGCGGTGATGGCCTCTCAGACTAAGGTCTCCCATTGGTGGAAGCTGGCCCAATGGCTGCCTCCGACTTGGTTAAAGCCTCTGTATCAGCAGGCAATGTGCTTGATTCTAATGGCAGCACCCCATATGATACATGGAAGCACCAGGTGCTCTCTGATTGGCTGAGGGACCCACAGTGAGAGGAGGGTAAAGGGAGGGGAGAGGAGCCATGATGCCTCACAGAGGAGGCATCATTCCTCTTCTCCACCCGCCATGGGTCCTTTAGCCAATCAGAGAGCACCTTTCATTGAGTTGTGAATAGTGATGTCAGGGATGGTTTCTGCCACCCTCTCAAGTCCTTCTCCTAGGACTAGGTCTGGAGGGTGAAAGTGGATGTCTTTAGGGAGACTACTACCTTCCAAGGCCACCCCTGTTGCTCCTAATGGCCTATCATATGGAGTGCTGCCATTACATGCATCACATGTTAGCACAAGGTGCTCTCCGAACGGCTGAATGACCCACGGGGGAGGGGCGGGGAGCAGCCATGATGCCTCCATTGTGAAGTGGCCTCTCAAAAAAAAGGTCTCCCATTGGTGGAAGCTGGCCCAATGGCTGCCTCCAACTTAATCATATACTCTGTGTCAGCAGCCAGTGTCCTTGTTTACCACCCCTGCACCCCAAACCATAAGGTCTGGTCATAAAGACAAATAGGGGTGATCTTGGAAGATCATGCTCCCCCATGACACCCCCACCTCCACACACTGCAATACACCTTGGTAATGGAGTTCAGAGTGTTCCAGAATTCATCCCTGACATTACTATTCACATGTCTGACCAAGGTTCTCTCTAATTGGCTGAAGGGACCCAAGGGTGGGGGCCAGGGTGGGGTGGGGGTCAGATGCCTCCATCATGAGGTGTCAGCTGGTCTCTGAAGCTACATGTTCTCATTGGTGGGAGCTGGACCAATAGCTATCCTCCTACTTAATAATAGTTTCTCTCTGCCAACCACGTGGGGGTTTGTGTTAGATCTAAAGGTGAAAAAGTCTCTCCCCCATTACCACTCTCCTGAGTATACAAAAAGCATAAGCGAGTTTAAATGAAGGGATTATTATGTCTTGAGACATTAAGAGATAAATGTCGCTGAGAGTTTGTGGAATAGGATAGAGAGTGTTACACAAAATGGGAAAGGAATGTTTAAGTCTTCCTGTGTAATTATATGTAAATGTACATAATATATGGTCTATATAATTTATATACCATATAAACATATAATGTAAAAACATTTCCAGTCAGAAAAGGTATGGGCCTTTTCCTGACCCCATTTGAGTCTTTTGAAACTGATTTTAATTTGCTTTGGGGATATATATGAATTGGGTCATGGTTGCTATGGAGATCTCAAAGCTCATCCTATCTTCTCTGTGATTCTGTCTGAAATGATGTCTTTGGGGAGATTCAAATTATGAGAATGAGGACTGTGGGTGTCTGCCTCTCAAGATGCCACTTGTTATCAGCTACCATCATCTACTAAACTCGAAAGGTTCATAGATTCCCAATCTTAATAGATGATTACATTTCATAGTAGATCTTTTATCCTGTCAACCATCCTGAATAACACACCAAATTAATTTGGGGGCATAAATGGATGTGCTTTTTAGGAGAGTTTGGCTCTATTTTCAGCTGTGAATTATGCATTAGTAAGAATTATTTGGACAGCATTCATCATCATTTCCGAAGTTAATGAAATTCCATTACACTTCAGTACATTTTCATTTCACCCAGTGGTAAATTAATTCTCCTTCACTCTTTCTGTCTCAGTCTCTCACTCCTCTTTTGCATCATTTACAGTAGTTACAGAGTGGGAACACAGAGAGGTTTCATAACTCGAATAAGTTAAATAAGGGCCAGGAAAGACAGATGTTACTGATTCCCTCTATAATGATGATGTGCTCTATAACTCAATGCCAAGATGAGTGAGGCTGCCTGTTTTCATGGCTGTCACTGCTGTTTCCCTGCTGAAGAACTCAGGGCAGTGTCCAGGCTCAGGGGCTTAGGTGGGCTACTACTGAGAAGTCTGGTGCCTGTCTCATCTCCTTAACACACTTCTTCCACTTAGGAGCTGCTCCCGCAGTAGCCCATGCCACCCAGTCACAGGACTGAATAGCTTGTTTGACCTGGGGAAGCTCTGAGCAAATGAGAGGGTCAGTAGCATTGGCAGGTCCAGCATCGCCTCACTGAGAAGCAAACCTGGAGCTCTCCCAAGTGCTGGATACCTCCCTTTCATTTTACTGGCCTTGCCCTTCCTTGGTCCCACTCTGCTTCCAGCCCTACTCACAACTCAAACCAAATCCTGCTCCCACAGGTCCCCTGCCCCATGGGCAAGAAACCTCTTCTGGTTCTCTAGCAACTGACCCAAGTCCACGCTGGAAGCTACTTTGATCCCTACTCACAGGAGCCTCTACATGTTTCTAGACTCCTCTCCTAGCTAATAGTGGTTAAAAGGGAGTTCGGGCTGTGAACTCAGAAAGCGCAGGCCTTGGATGTGGCAAAGCTGTCAAATACTGAGCCAACTTGAGTCCTAACTTCCACAGCACAAAATGGAGATGCTCTCTCTCTCACAGACTGATAATGAGGAAAACATGAGATAATGTACAGGAAAATATCGAGCACAGGGCCTGAAACTTGGCAAATGGCAGTTATTATGATTATTACTAGATCATTCTAGTGATGCTCACCGACTGCTTTCTGGTTTTTTGTGCCTTTCCCCTTCTATTTGCTGTTTGGTACAGCCTCCTGCTCATCCTCGATGAGGCTTAGAGGAATAATGGTAGCACTAATGAGTGACCCGTCCAGCCCCACTTACACTCATACCCCTGGCTTCCCAGTCTAGGCCAGTCTAGGCCAACCTAAGCATGAGATTTGCCTCCTTCCTCATTTTCCCACTCATAAATCGCCCCAGGTCCCTTTGTTTACATTGGTTCTTTGAAGGTTAACATTCTGCCTACAGCAAGTTTGGGAAGAGTAGGGCTTTTCTCTATTCTGTTTCATTCAGCCCAGCACCGGGTCCCATCAGGCGCTGGGCTAGGCAAAGAAATATTTATTGAATGCCTGTTCTATTCCAGACACCACACTAAATACTAAAGATTTAATGATAAGCAAAATTAGACATGGTCCCTGTTTTCAGAGAACTTACCTTACTAGGGGAGGAAGACACATTAATGATTTAATAACTCAAAGCTAAGATAGATGCTCTGTAGAGAGAGTTTTACCATAAAGCTAAAAAAAAAAAAAATGAAGCTTCTGGTAAACTTCAAGCCTCCTCATTTGAACAGACCCCTGTAAGTGCTGGGAGATGCTGGGAGTCATAGAACATTCTAGATGGAAAGGGATATAGACATGAAAGTCACCCCCAAGAGGATGCAGGACTTGAAGTGAAGAGGAAAACCATGTTCAGAGTGTTTGCTGATTTAATTATACAAATTATAGGTGACATATTATAAACTTTCAGCTCTCAGGCAGATGTATGTTTTATCTAAGAAAAAGAATGGGACTTTTGAATCGTTTACAGACTGAAAGTGATCCGAATTCCTAAATATCAAAACCATACAAAAACAAGTCTGTTTCCACGGCTGAAAAAAATCCTCCATCAATTCTGTCAGAACAATTAGAAATGACCACAGTCAGAGGAATTGTCTTCTGATCAATGGTGTTCAGCCAAACTGACTGGAACAAAATCAACCAGATGGCAATCCCACTGACAGTACAATCATCAGCCATTTTCTACTCCGAAAAAAAAATGACCTTTACATGAGCAATTCAGGCGTGTAATAACAACACAGACTCTTGTGTACATATAATAGTCATCACTTTAGATTACTCTTCAGCTTGATTTAGTTGCCCTGTGTAACACAATGTATATTTATTCAGATTATTTGATGCTCTCTACTTCAGTTCACTCCAGACAGGTTCCTTCCAGAGGTAAAAGGCATATTTACTTGCCTACTTTAACCAAACTGGCAGGCCATCAGGCAAACACAACTGTATCTACATCTGTCTAGTAAGCTGCCCAGAGCTCCCAGGCTAGGAGGGTGATTTGAGTCAGGTGGAGATAAGAGTTGGTAACCTTGACTATATGTAATTCATAGTTGTCGGGGGAAGTGACAGAACTGGGGAGGTGCCCTACTCTTGCTGAAAGCAGAAGCCATCAATGAGGGGAAGTAATCAGTATTGATTGTGAAAGGTACAGTAAATCCCCTGTGACCACATGCCTCTCCTTATCAGATGTTCTCCAATAGTCACCAGTCCTGGGAAGCTCAGGGTGCTGGGACTAATTTGAAACACAGCCAATTTGTACATAAATACAAGGACTAAAAGGCAGCATGATGCGGTCACTAGAGGGAGCACCGAATAAGACTTGCCCCCCAGAGACCCTGTAACTTTAATAGAAAGAATGTCAAAGAAACTCCCCTCTTTGGACCAGGCTTCAGGCTGAGATAACGAACTTAAGCCTTTCTCCAGGGTTCTTCATTTTACTCCGGAATGATTTAGTCAGCACATAACACTTGACCACTACCGTTTTTAGCTACTGCCCCTTTCAGGACCTGCTTATAACAATACTTTATTGTAGCCCCAGACAAGAAAAGCTCCATTCCAGACAAGAGAACAAATTATTACACATTTTCATCCTGCTTCCATGAAGATGTCTTATCTCACCAGCAATATATGAGAGGTCCAAATACTCTACATCCTTGTCGGCATTTGACAGTGTCAGTTTTGGTTTTGCTTTGTTTTTGTTTTAGCCATCCTGATCTGTATGCAGTGGTATCTCACTGTGGCTTTAATTTGCATGTCCCTAATGACTAAGGAGGTTTGAGCATTTTTTCACGTGAGCCTTTCACGTGAGCATTATGCTTGGCGCAGAATAATTGCTCTTTACCAAGATTTCAGGTGGTTTCTAATCCCTTCTTCCCAAATACATGATTTTAACAGAGGCCATCAAGAGACAAGACCTTACATCCCCACTCAAGATTTTAAGTACCAGTCACATGCTTGAGGAGAAAGGTATGGGGGAGCTAGGGAGACGGGTTTCTTTGCAAACTTCTCACACATCACACCATGTAAGTGACCACTGAATTCCGCTAGTAGGAATTGCCCTAAATCTAAAAATTCTTTTCGATACTAGCTTCTCTGGATTAATCAACACACACACACACACACACACACACACACACACACACACACACACACACTCAGAGACAGTTTTCTTTGTTTTTAATTTTTTTTTTTTGGTGGGAGGAGGTAATTAGGTTTATTTATTTACTTATTTATTGTAATGGAGGTACTGGGGATTGAACCCTGAACCTCTTGCATGCTAAGCACAAGCCCTACCACTGAGCTATACCCTCCCCTAGTTTTCTTTTTCTTTTTTTAATTAAAAAATATTTCAATGACTTGAACAGTATAGGCAGACAGCTAAATTAAAAGGCGGCTGTAAAAAGTCACTGAAAAACCTCCCATATGCACTGCCGGCTGCATTATTACACTTGTGATTCATATACAATGAGATGGGAACATTTACTATCCTTAGTCTCCTCTTCACACTCTGAAATGAAGTCTGTAGTTTCTTATTTCTTTGGCTGTTTAACCCAAAAAAAGGCACCTTGATTCTTGAAGCCTGGAACCTGATTACAAAGTTCATTCTGACTCACTAAATACTTGAGTATCTAAAACATACTAAAACGAGGGTAGACAATCTAGGAGAATTTAATGACATAAGAGACATAATCTCAACCCCTGGAGGGCAACTTCTGGTCTACAAGCACCTTGAGCTTATTTCAAGAAATAGCTGAAAATTATTTTAGTCCATACTTGCTGCGTGGAGTCTAGGCATGGGCTGAGGCCTCTGTTTTTTTTTTTTTTTTTTTAAATAAATCTTTTTTGATGACCCAACACCAAGTTGTCTGTAGTCTCTGACTAGTCTCCGACTAACTACCTCGACTCACTTCCTCTTTTTTAACAGCATTCTCAGCTTGTGTTCGACTATTTCCTGTTGACATTTTCTAAATGCCTTTGTTTAGTATTCTCTGCCTTAAAACCAAAAAAAGAGAGAGAGACAGCACAAAATGTTATATAAGCCTTAGTATGCATCCTTAGCCTAAGGAACCCCCCAAAAAGTCAGAAATGGGGAGGGGTGGGGCAAGAGTAAAATTACTGTTGTGCATATTCTGTTCATATCACGTAGATACATCTGTAATAGGTGATAGATGGATTCTTGTTCATGGAAACTCTTCACCTAACTGATAATTTAATTGGAGGAAGAGAGGATCGTGTTTGAAAACAAACAGTGGAGGGAAATCTATCCCTTTTAGTGAATAATTCTGTTCAGGCTTATTACTGAAGGGAATTTTGTATGAAAGAGGAAGGAAGGTTTGAATCACTTAACTATTCTTAACAATCCCTGTTAATAGAGAGGAGCGATTGTTCTGATGAGCTGAAACAACAGATAATCACAAATTCTTCCCCTTAGTCACCTGTCCTCCTACAGTCTATCTCCCCTTCCACCCCCATCCAGCAAACAATTGGTTGGAAATTAAGGAAAATATTTTCCCGAGGTAATCTCTCCCCCTACAGGCAACTGGGCTACCAAGCCGCTGCATCAATTCCCCGAGGAGAGGCTGTATTACTAGAATGCCTCTGTGCTAATTTACAACAGGGTCTGCACGTGGCAAGAAGGGAACCCTCTCCTAGAGATGGAAATGTAGACGGTTCCTAGCCAGAGTACGCATGCGCACCTCCTGCTTCCCGACATTAGCACATCTGGGAGGCCAAGGTCCCAGGAAGGAGGGTGGTATAGGGCTGTGATTAAGGGCTAAGGTAGTCAGGAGAGCCGTGGGACTCTGGTAAACTGTTCTCTGACCCTCAGCTTACTCAGCTGAAAAATGAGGATCAGGATCATAATTATTATCTCATTGGGCTTGTGTCAGATGTAAATGAGATAATAAAGGCAAAGGCCCTGACTCAGTGGATGCCCTTGGTGATATCAGCCACTATTATTATTACTACTGTCATCATCATTATCGTCATTAAAGATTGTTGATTGTGCAAAGAATTGACTACTTCAACTTGGGGCTATGAGATTATTGCAAGTGATTTATAATAAAAGTAGCAAAAGCTTGATTTTTAAAAATACATTCTAGCAGATTACGCCTGGTGCGCCGGGAGCCACTCCAAGGGTGGGCTGCCTCTCAGCAAGATGAAGATAGGTGGTTAGAGGCCTCTGGGAGTCCCAGGGAACAAGTCCTTCCTTCTTCCCAGCACAGAGAGCGCCTTCTAGTGCTTAAAGCTCCCCTGAGCATCAGCAACTCCAGCTTTCCGCCCAACTACCCATTCCTTCCCACCAGAACCCTCAGGCGTTCTTTAAATATGCAAATAGCATTGATTAACATCTCCTAATCTTGCTCCAGGCCCAGGAGCTATATTCGCCTCTGATGGTGGTGGTTTTACAAGTCACTAATCTCATTCATTTGCGGTGGATTTTATCAGATCAGTTTTCAGAGTTCTGGGACCAGTCTCCTGTCACCCCTGCCTAAGTTAACTACCTGTGTGACCTTGGCCAAAATATCTTCCCTCTGTACTATGAAATAGGTTGTCCTAGAAATTCTCTGAGGGTGCTTCCTTCTTGCTCAGACCTTCTAGGGTTCTGGGATTCCAGCCGAAAGAGGGAGAGGACCACGGGAAAAGACCCAGTCTGTACACATCATTACATCTACTTAATAGTAATGCCCAGAGAAGCTCTTCTCCCAACCTCATTTAGTCAAAGGGAAAGAGATTGGTTTGCAGAAACCTTGTAAGAGTTAATCTGTGAAATCCCCAGAACAATCTGGTCAACTGGATGATTTCTGGTCGCTTTTCCCTAGGCCAGCACAGGAGCCTACCTTGCCTGGAAGCCACGCGCCTTTTCCTCACTAGGTGGCAGCAACACTCAGCTTTGCCAAATAGCAAAAGCATCCTTTCTATGGTCATGTCTGTGATGATCTCTATCATCTACAGGTTTGATTCAGGACCTTGATACTTAGTGGTTCTATTTTCCTGAGCAACTAAACAGGTTTCATTCCCATAACAAGCAATAGCAAATTATGGTAGAGATTTCAGAAAAAGGCATAGAACGCAAAGCCAGGAAAGAGCCAAAGCAATAAGAAAGTAGGAGCCTTTAATTTGTAGAGGATGGAACAGAACTGGAGTGATTTACCCAAGGTCATACAGGTAGGTCGTGGCACAGTGGGAACTGGAACTCAGGCCTCTTCAGTAACCACCCCAATGTCTTCCCCCTTCCTTCTTTTGGGAGGTGAATATGTTGATAGTTTCACTTAGTAACTGTGCACCCGGGGTGGGGCAGGTTGAGTTCCTCATCTATAATATGGGCATAGTAATACTATAGACCTCATAGAGTTTTACTAGAATTAGAGACCACACGTGTAAGGGACCAGGAGGGAGCACACTCAGGGAGGCAGGGTGTCACAGACAGGCAGGTGCGTCACACATAGGTATGCCCAAAGGCATTTTGTTCCACAGTTTGCCATGACACAGTCTGATACAACATATGACATACACGGTTTTCCTTCTCTTTTTCCCATGGGGACAGTGCAGGGATTTTTAACAAAAACAAGAACCTACAGTCAGGAAATAAGAAATGGGAGGCATCAGTGTCCGGTGAGAGGATATCTAAAGCCTGTTTCAGCGCTGACAGCCTCCCAGCAGTCTCTGGTTCAGATATTAAGGTGAACTGTGCCTAACTCCAGGTTTCTCCCTTAGGAGAGGATGTGAGGCTCCCTGGGTTACGTCCCAGCATCCTGACTTGCTCACTGCAACAAGACCTGGGGTACCACGCCCCGGCTAGTCCATTGGACTACTTTTGAAACATGGATGAGGCCAGCAAAAGCAATAGCACGCGTGAAGGTGAGTCTCATCTTCCTCCTGACAGTCTATTGCAGGGGGGAGCATCACATTTGTAAATATCATCATGGAACTGTAATCGGGGACTCACTTGGCAGAAATCATTCTTAAAATAGAAACTACTCAGTCTCTCCAGAAAGCCTAGGGCTGGGCCAGGGAATGGTGTAGAGTCCTAGAGAATTACTGTAGCTAAATTAAATCCACGTGATGACCATGTCTTACATTAATAAAATGCCTACACATTTATACAATATTTTGTTTACTCTTTACAAGGCACTTTGGGATTTTTCTCCCATTTGATCCTTGAAACAACCCTGAAGTCAGTAGGACAGATAACTCACCATCTCATAAATGAGGGGAGGAGGGGAGGCAGGAGAAAACCAAGCACAGATGCTTTAGAATCAAACAGGCCTGAGTTCATATCACAGCTCTGGCACTTCCTTGGTGTGTGGTGTGTGACTCTGGGCAAGTTAATCTTTCTAAGCCTCAGTTTCCTCATCTGTAAAATGGGGATGATAGTAGTGTCCACTCCAAAAGTGGTTGTTAGGATTAAATGGGATGATGCATAGAAGCGAAGGGCCGTCACACTCCAAAATATAACTTGTTAGTATTAATCATTGACAATTTGTGACAAAAGTCAGAACATACACTGCAAGTCCAGTGGGCTAGATGTTCAAATTCAATCACATAGATGGATAACTGGATACATAGATCCACACTTAGATTTGTATCTTTAAAATCAAAATCATCTTCTTGGCCATGATGGGAATTCACAAGTGAATCCCCAACATTTTATTTAATAAAGCGCTTGGAATGGTCACACTTCCCTGGGTGGCTTTTGTTAGATTCTGCCTCATATTAATACAGAACTATTCATCTTGTTCTATATTAGCATGGTCACTTCTGCTCCAAGACTCTCTGCAGAAGGAGGAAGTTAGAAAACGGCCAGGAAAGCACTAACACTGCCAAAGGTTGAAGGGTGGGGTGAGGAGGGGCAGGATGTGAAGTTTCAGCCAAGAATCCCCAGGTTCCTTTTTCTATGCCCAGACAGAGGAGTTAAACCACTTTTTTTGTCAATGATAGTCTCCCGTCACTGGTCACACACACAGTAAACGTGGTATTTCTCTGACGAGCAATCTGCTTTGAAATCTCTTCGTGTGTCTTACTCCATTCTTGAGAACACATTCTAAAGAAACCAGCTTTAGCATAGGGGATGGGAAGGTGGCAAGCTAGGTAAGGTTGTTCCAAGCCCTGCTATGTATAATGGTGAAAAACTGGAAACCACCCAAATGTTCACCAGTGATAGAGTGTATACAAAATAGTAGAGTCCACAGACCAGATGGAATATTCTTTGGGCATTAAAAGGTAAGTCTGCAGGTAAGTCTGCAGTCTGTGTTAAGTGAAAAAAAAGAGATCAAGATGTGGTCTAGACACAAACATTACAACTATGTAAACTCAAAATCTATGTGGCTATGAATATCCAGGAAAGAAAATACGTAACGGACAGAGCATTTTAATTTCGTTCTGCCACTTTACAAGCGTTACTGCATTGAATCCTTGCAACAACAAATCATCTTGTCAATTGTTACACATAAAAATGCTCCCTACTGGGATTATAATTTGGATCGTGTGTAATGGCATTTTGAAAATGGGACTTGAAAACATATGGGTTTGCCATTTACTAGCTGTGTGACCTTGGATGAGTCACTTCTTCTAAGTTGCTTCCTTTGTAAAATGAAGAGGGAAGCTGGCTAGATTTTACAACGAAATTTAAAGACACTCCAAATCGAGTGTCTTTGAGCTGTCAAAGAAGTCCTTACCTGAGTTTTTTTCCTAATTTGAGTTTTTCTGTCTCTGGCCTACCCTGAAGTGTCCCTTAACAAAATGGTTGTTTTGAAACGTGATGTAAACTGCCACTGGAGAAAAATATAAGTGACTTTTCTATTTTAAAACAAGACACAATCCAAAAGGTTATAGTATGATATTTCATATTTCCCTGAATTCTGGGGACCAGACTGTCTACCACACCCAGAGAATTGGCAGAGACAGCAAGGAGGGGGAAACAGACGCAGAAAGAATTTGGGACCATGCGCAGACAGTGTGAGAGAAAAATGCTGAAATTCTGTGCTGTGGCTTCCCGGAGGCCAAACGGAAACTAGAATCTGCTTGGTTTCCAGTTAGCATTTCAATAAGTTTCTCCCAGGAGGTGCTTCCCCCAAGTGCCCGCCAGCCTTCGGAAGTGGGTGGAGCAGGGTGTGTTGTCACGTGACCTGAGTTAACCACCCCACCCCACCCCCCAGACCTTCAAGGCCCATGTTTTGCCTTGAATCCGATTCGGATTCTTATCTGAAGCCGCTTCACCTTCTGCCTTACTCTCAAGAGAGATGCTCTCTTCCTGCAAGAGCTAATTTCCAATAAGGCCAGTTCGGTTTGTAAGAAATGAGGACACTGCAGGCATGCTAGTGGCAGCAGTCTATCTGTTTGGACCACATCTGCCCCCGCCTCGTGCCTTCCCCACCAGGAGATGTGCCTGGGGGAGGGGGAAGGGGGTCTGTGACTGCACCTCAGGCTTCGCCTGCACCTGAAGGGAATCAGCCCTGCCTTGTCCCGACCTGGGACAGGGGAGCAGGGAAGGAAGGGGGTGGGGAGCAGGAACACAAAAGGTACTGGCCCTCTGTGAAGGCCCAGTATTCTGATTTTAACAGATTTCAAGTATATGAATGACTCCTGTGTTTGTTTTCCCCCAAACAAGCCCCTTTGTCAGATACTTACAATTAGTATTCTTTGCATAAAAATGTGATTTCTTGTCTCTGAATGCAGACCCCTTTGGGGTTGCAAAATGCCTGTTCTCTTGGCCTCCTGTCTTCATTCCATCACCTGGTGAAACGTCTCCAGCCGTCTGGCCACAAATGAAAACTCAGTGGGGGGTCGGGGGAGGTGTGAGGACGAGATGAGGAAGTGTGGAATTATCCCAGTCTGAGCTGTGTGGTGTGTTAGCATTATTAATCATATTCGGTGTTTTAGGGGATAATTCTACTGACCTCATAGCTAGAAAAACAAAAAAAAAACTTCAAAAAAAAAAGGATAAGTGAGACAATGAGAAAAGTGCCTAGCACATAGTATAATATTAGCTTTTGTTATCACTCCAAAATATTAGCTATCGTTGCTACTACTATTTTATATTGAGCTCACATTGTGTATTGAGCACCATACCTGACCCTTTATATCAACTGATTTGAAGATCAATAAAACAGTTTTAAGCAACTGTTATGATCCTCATTTTACAGGTGAGGAAACTGGAGGCTCAGGGTGAAAGAGTCTTTAAGTGGCAGGACCGGGACCCAAAGCCCCTGCTCTTTTCCCACAGGCAACGGCAACGGGCCAAGGGCAGGTTGGGGGACTTCACAATTCTCTTCAAATGTCATTTCCTCCTCCTATAAACGCAGCGAACACATCCCTGACTCACGTCTGAACAAAGTCATTTTACATTTCAATTTTTCCTTCCCCCGCAGTCAGCCCTATAGCAATTCCACAGGCCCAGGGCCAGATTCCAGCTCCTAGTGGAGGATGTGTGAATACCGTCGGCTAAGAAAATAGCAGGAGACCAACTGACAGTGGTCCCCAAAGTGCGATCTTACCCAGCTATTTCCCAGCAGGCTGTGGATTAAGATATAAATGAAACATATGGAGATGGGAAAAAGCATATGTCAGGCCTGCTGTGGCCCATGTTCCTGTCAAGCACACGCATGGGGTCATTTTCAATCATGAAAACACCACCAAGCAGGCTTCCCAAATATTTCTACAGAACTAAAATTGCAATCAGTGCTTTATTTCTCACACCTTCTTTCTGAAGGCAGTCTCATCTACAGTTTCTCAGGGTGCACACATCCAGAAGCAACCAGAACTTGGCATATGCATGCCTCCTCCCAGAAAGAGAAAAGAACCGGTTCCAGAAGATTGAACAGCTCCTCCTGGATGTGTTTCAGTTGAATTAATTATCCCCAAGCATAATAATAAATATCGACAACAGAAACATACTGAACACAAACCCTTCACAAAGCACTGGCAGAGTTCTGAGAATAACACAGATAAGAATTTACTATCCAATAGATATGAAGCCTGATTTGAAGAGTCATTTCTTCCATGGAGCCTCTCAGGCTACACTAGTGCTTGGCCATCTCCTCCATCCTCACCGCTACTCCCAGATTCAGATCACAGTTCCACACTGGCACGCTTTTAGCCCGGGCATAGGCTGCCAGGCACTGCCCAGAGCGGCCCTCTCTTCCTCTGGCTCCTCATACCTCTGGAAAGTTTGAGGACTCTGGAATCAGATTATCCTGAATTTGAATCATGCCTCTGTGAGGTGCGGGAAGAGTAGATATAAGAGGGCCGTGCAAGCCGAGACGTTTGCCTGGTTTGGGGGCTGCAGAAGAGGGTTCCATGGAGGAAGTGGTGAGACAGGAGTGTGGAGCAGCAGGTAGGGGCCAACTTATTGGATCCTTTACAAAAATCATGGCTGTTAAATATCCTTTAAGTGTGCCTTTCACAACTTAGCGGGATCTCCATCTGTTTCCCTCCCGTGTCCGTTTCAGTTTCATGAGAGGATATAGGTCAAATTCCAGCTGGATTGCATAATGGTTCCCAGCGCTGGATCAGCAATTCTCACTTTTTTTTTCTTCTTCCAAAAGATTGTTTGGACAGCCTTTCACGTATGTGTAGAGGAAAGAGCATGAGATAGGGCATCAGGAGACCTGGGTTCCAGCTGTGGGGACTTGAGTCAACATGCCTCTCTGAGCCTCAGGGGAAAGTGAGAGGACTAAACTTAGTGGCCTTGAAGTTCCTTGCTAGCTCTCACATTCCATGATCTGTCCTCCACGGTAATATCTGGAAACTAAAGCAAAGCAAAGTCAAGGATATTTGTATTTCCTGAAAGCAGAGAAACGTTGTCTGTTCACTTGGCCTCAAGGATAACCTGCTCTTTTTCTCTCCTCCTCCCCATCTATCCCAAGACTCTTCTCTGAAAACCCTGGAGAGTTTTCTTTTCAAGGGGCTGGCTGTTGGGCTGACCCTTAGAAATTTCACTCTGCATTGCTGAGTCCTTCACCCCAGCTGCATGCAGAGATGAGAACCCCCTGGGAAGTCTGCTTTGGCTCTTGGCTGCCCACGTGTGCGTTCTGATAGACCCACGTGCCACGAAGACTGTGCACAGTGGTTTCCTTTGTCCTCTCAGGCCCTTTTGTCTCTCAAAGGACACATTCTCTAAATAGATCTAGGAGCTGGCCATGAGAAAACAATGAGGTTTAACAGTGCAGGCAACTCCGCAACTGTATCAACCTAGTGACAAACAGCTGAGTTTTGCAAAGGGTGGCTCGAGAAGAGCCGAGTTAGGGACAGGATTGTCTAACCATTCCAATCTTGGGTCACGAAGACTTGCATATTTCACTTTCCCCCTCATTCATCTAATGAGGTCCTTTTTATTTTTTATTTATTTATTTTCATTTTGGTAGGGGGGAAGCAATTAGGTTTATTTATTTTTGGAGGATGTACTGGGGATTGAACCCCGGGCCATCATGCATGCTAAGCATGCGCTCTACCACTTGAGCTATACCCTCCCCCCATTAACGAGGTCCTTTGAAAACATAGGTGCATATGTATGTGGACTGTCCTGTGTATGGAGGGCCAAGAGCAGGAAAACCGTGTATGTAGTGTGCTGTAGCACACTCTGTCACAGGAAATTGTGGTACAAAATGCTCTCAGGCAGCCTTGCCTGCAGCTCCCTGTCGTGATGCCCCTCCCTCCATGGTGATGCTCACCAGCAAGGCCTTGGCCAGACCTTGGCTTTCAAGGACCCCTAGGGCAAAGCATCTGCCTGCCCTTAGTAAAAAAAAAATGTTAAGTATCAGGATGTATACAACATTAGATCTGTATTAGAATTTTTAATATTTATCATCATCAGTGTTTTAATATTTACCAATTTTTAATATTTATCATCATCAAAGACATTAAGTACTCAGCTATACTTGACATCACAGTAGATATTATTCGGTACATTTCCTTAGAGGTATATGTTGTACAATTAATGACACTTACAGAATCAGAAGCTCTGGGAATGGAGCCCAGCAAATCTGTGTCTTAACAAACCATCCTGACTTCTCTCTTTTCTTTTCATTTTCTCCCATCTGGATTTTACCAATTTTTAGCTCTGTTAGAAATCCTAAAGTGTCTTTAAAGGGCATTCTTGCTATTTTATGCTTTTTGGCATCCCCAGAAGCTTCCTTTATATTACAGGCCCTGTATTTAGAATTAGAAGGCACAGCCCATGTTTGCTCTACTTTATTTGAAGTCAAGAAAAAAAATGAGGACATTTTCTTGCCCTTTAATAATTTTAAGTCTAGACCTTTTCAACACCCTGGTGGCCATCGAAAATATTTTCATTTCTTCCTCCTGCAGTACTGTGGAGGCTTTTTGTACTTTTTCATTCAACACATATTCATTGCAGGATAAACAGCGCGATAGATGTGGCGCGTTTTCCTTTACAGAGGTATTTTGAAGTCAGTCCTGAGTGCTTGGCTCTGCTGAGCCTTGCTATTCTAGAAGGAAGACTGCTTAACAGGAGTCATATGTATCTCCATTGCCAGATATATATGAAACACCCATTTTTCAATTTTTTTATGGAGTAGTTTGAGTCAACTCAATTAAAGACTTAAGAGACTGCTATACTGATACTTGAGTTAAGAGATGTAGTTGTAGGAAGACCATCCCAATCATCAAAAGTGCAACACTGAAAAGGCTGAGTGTGGGGACTGGATCTGTGGAAAAGTGGAAGACATGGGTTAGGAATTAAGAGCAGACTAGGGGCTCATCAGCTGGTAAACCGGGAGACACAGTGTAAGGAGTACTAGATACACATGGCCTTGAATCCTGGTCCTGCTACTTCCTAGCTCTACTAACCCTGGGGAAATTAACTGTTTCCTCATCTGTAAAATGAGGATGCTAACAAAAGCTCTCTCATAAAGTGGTGCTGAGGATTATATTAAATAATCCACATAAACCTTTAAGCACTGTGCCTGTGAGGAGGCACTGGACAAATGACAGCTCTTACTATGTACCGGTAAGTATCCAAGACATACCTACTGCTCCAAACAGATTGTTACAGCCGTCACCACACTCTTCCCTGCTGAGGTTTGTCTGATCCAAAGTGACAGTGGTGGCCTCTTCTTCCTCTCCTAAGAAGCTCCAGCCCCCACCCTGGTCAGCTCAGGTCATGAGAATCAGCGCCCCCCACCCCCACCCCAGGAAAGAGAGCAAGGTCACCCACGGTCCTCTGTGCAAAGGGAAGGGGAAGGAGAAGGGGGAGGGGTGCTGAAGGGTAATGGCCAGGGGGACCCCGAGGTGTTGCAGCAGGAATTCCAGAGCTGGGAAGGCTGCCACCAACCAAGCAAGAAGTGACCAGAGCCTGAGGTAAGTCCGTAACTTAGGAGAGAAGAAAAGTGCAGATTTGGGAAAAGAAAGGAAAATATGAGTCGGCTTGGCAAGAGACGAGTCCAGAATGAAACATCACTCTTCCCCCTGCATCACAGCCAAGCTGCAACAGATGCGAGGCAAGAGTCAGAAATGAGAGAATGAGAAACGAGAGGCCTGACTCTGCTGCGTGTGTGATGGGTGAATCTGACAGCTAGTTCAGGATGGAGAGGAACAGCCATCTCACAGCCATGAAGCTTAGAACTCTTAGTACAGTGCTGTGGTGGTGGCTGTTTAAATGCAAATTTGTTGGACTTGATAAGTCCACCCAGTGTTTATTACATGTGAATTCAATATTTTAACAGAAAAAAAAGTGACAATTCCTAGACCTATTATGACTGTGGTTTGTGAATGTTTCCTGCTGGTGTCAGGTTTAAGGGAAAAAATAGCCAAGTAGGAAAAAAATAGTGTGCAGGATTCCAGTTCTTTTTTGCTCACTGGGGAACAGGCTTTCCAAATACAGGAGGAGAGGACTTGAGCAGCCTGGGTTCTTTCCCAGCTCTGAGTCTGCGTTGGCTCCAGAATAGATTCACTCTCTCCAAGCTGGCAGCTTTCAGCTCCAATATTTTTCTGAGAAATATACAAACAGTCCCGTGGGGGCTCCTTAGGGAGCTGCTGTAGCCACAAGGAAACATCGAAGGGGACCCTGAGGTCTAATTATTCATTTAGAATCACTGGAGGACATAGCTCTCTTTTTTTCCCAACCTGCCAGGCACAGAGTAGATGGTCAAAAAAGCTCTGTTGAATGACCTACCTACTGAATGAATGAATGAGTTGAAAACTCACAGTGATCTGTCAAAGAGGGTTGAGAGAAAGAAGGGTTATTTATAGATTAAAAGAAACCTAAAAGGCATATCAATGAATGCCATGTGTGGACCTTGTTTGGATTTTTATTCGATGTAAAAAAATGAGGTAATTGGGAAACTTGAACATTGATTAGCTATTTGACCATTTCATTTGTCCTGCACTGTGGTTTTCAAAACTTTTAATGTTCTTATCATTTTTAAAATAAGAGATTTTACGTTAAAATCCAGATTTCCAGCTTATTTTGAAAAATGGGACGATCTGGCCACAGATGGGCCCATTGCCTCACTCAGCTCCTAGGGGAGGCTGAAATTAAGGTGCCATTGCGTTCTTTTGATCAGCAGGTGCGAAATAAGTGCCAATTCTTCCACAAAGGCTTCTCTGATCACCCCAACCATGAGTGATTTCTCATCCCTCTGAGCTCTTGGAACCCATTTTAATTACTCATCCAACTCCCAGCATATGCTGCCTATATTTGTTTTTTTGTAGACCTCTTATTGCCCCTTCCCCACTCACCTGGGCGGGATTAAGGACTTTAGAGTTTCTAAATGCTGCAACGATATGGGGGGCTCCTCCCCATATATGTAATTCCAAATCAAATTTCACTTTTCAAAGTGGTGATGTTTAAAGAAGACAATCTTTCTAGATTTCAGAAAAATTCCCCAACTTACTTAAAAATGAGAAACCCATGGAAGAGTTGAAAGAAGAGTAAAATGAGCATCTATGTAACCATCTAGATTCACCAGTTTTTAACATTTTGTGATAGTTGCTCTGTTTTTTTCCTGTGAACTACTTGACAGTAAGTTTCGGATATTATGATACTTTACCCCCAATGCCTTCAGCATTTACTTCTTAAGAAAAAGGACATTTCCCTACATGACCATAATATCATTCTCACTCCCAAGAAATTTGACTTTGATACAATAATATCTAATATACAGTTCATATTCAGATTTTCCCAGTTGTCCCCATAATGAATGCAAACCTAGGTTCTAATCGAGGATCATGCATGCTTACACCTGATCTCTTTAGCCTCCTCTGATCTGAAACACTTTCTTGGTGTTTGTTTTTAATCTTTCATTTTGAAGCATCCAGGTCAGTTGTTTTGCAGAATATGCCACAGTTTTGATTTGTCTGAATGTTTCCTCATTATTAGATGGGTTCGACATCTAACAGTGAGTTCAACATTTTCGACATTTTTACAAAAAACTACAAAGGTGATGCATTTTTCTAGATCTTCTGTTTGTAAGTTCCAGGTAAATTCATCAAAGCTGAATCTGTGTATATGTGTATGTGCCTTGCGCATGCATGATTAGTCCACGGGTGTAATAATAGTCACGGCTACCATCTCCTGTACATCATGCAAAGCACTGGTGTCTGTATATACGTAGGCGCAGGGCTTCAGGTGCTATAATGGCAATTTTTTTCTGTACTAGTATTTTTTTAATTGAAGTATAGTTGATTTATAGTATTATTTTTCTACGTCTTCACCAACACTTACTGTACATTCTTTAATTTTTGACAAATCTGTAGGTGTAACATGGTATCTTGTGGTTTTCATCTGTATTCTCTCAAGTGCTAAAGAATTTCAGCATCTTTTCATATGCTAATTTGGCCATTTGTGTCTTCTCTCCTGTGAAAGGCCTGTTTATGCCTTTTGCTCACTTTTTGGGGGGTTGTCTTTTTCTTAAGTATTTTTAGATCTTTATGCATTCTTGATACTAATTATTGATGTATTTTATATGTATCTATCTGGAGAGATTAACACCAGTAAGTCCTCTCCTTCACTTTAAAGATTCACAAACACCCGAAAGGTAATTCACACAACTTTGAGACCTAACAGTGTCATGGTTTATTGTCAATAACTTAAAAAATTTTTACTCGTGATCAGGCCCCTAGCACCTCACAGGAACCTCTTTCCCAACCTTTCGCCCAACTTGGGCCTTACTGTTGTTTTTCAAAGACTAGCAAACTCATAATGCAGGCGAACCCAAGAGGCACTTAGGAAGTGATCCTTAAATGAACGAATGAATGAAGAATGAATGTACTGCGTTTCTAGGTAGAAGTGATGAAAAGAAAAAGGACTGTTGGATAGCCAAGCCAGCTGATGATTGGCTGTCCTCCAAGATGAGGGTATGGGGAGAGCACGGGACGTAGAAGACGGTTTCCTTACACAAGGTGGTCCCGGAAAGTAGCGCTGCGGCGTTTGCGGGTCTGAGGCTGCCGCGGCGTCTCTTTGGGCCCCGCCCCGCCCCCGGAGCCACGCCCCCGACCCCCGTGGCGGCCGCGCCAGAGCCTGCGCACTGGGGTCCCGGCGGCGGCAGCAGCGGCTCCCAGCTCGGCGGCTCTGAAGATGGCGGAGCGGGCTGGCGCTCGCGGCAGCACATCCCTGAAGGGGCTGCGGGAACGGATGGGTGAGCGGGCCGGCGGCTCCCGGGGGAGCTCGGGCGCGCGCGGGAGGCAGGGTTCCCGCGGCCCCAGGGACCTCTGGAGCGGCGTGGCCCGCGCCGGAAAACTTTACTCCGGAGTCTCCTCGCGCGCGGTCTGATGTCCCCTCGTGCCACAGCGCCCGGGGACGCGACGGGGCGACGGGACGGGACGGGGGCGGGAAGGGAGACGGCTGGCCCGCGCCGCCAATGGCCTGAGTCCCGCAGCCCGCGGTCCAGCTGCCACCGCCCGCGCCCGCACCCCCACGGGCGGGGAGCGAGAGAACTAACGGGCGCTGCTGGGGCGGGAGGGCAGGGGCCTGGCACCCGGGACCCCGCGGACGGCCCCGAGCCTCGCCTGCCAGTGGGGGCGGTGGACGCCTTCGCAGACGGGACGCGCAGCTGCCGGGGATGTGCGGGCGCTGGGATAGCCCTCGGGGCCCGGGGCAGCCCTGAAGTTTTCCCGCGGCCCGGGGCGCTCGCGCTTTCGTCCTCTCCCACGGTCTCAGTCCTTGTCTCTCCCAAGGCTTGACTTCCTGCACCCTCCCGGTCAAGGGCCGGTGACGAGGGGGCCTTGGGGGGGAGGTCTTGCTTTGAAAGTTGGGATGAAACTTGGCTCTCGGCTCCTCCGGGTTTGCCTCCTGTAGCACATGACTTCGCCAAGATGTCATCTTCCGTGGGACCTCTTGCAGACCCCAGGCTGAGCTGAATGGGAGTCAGCGCTTCAAAGTGCTTTCTCCTAAACTGATCCCATCGCCAGAAAGTACCCTTCCCCCCACCCCAAATCGTTGATTTTATAAAATTGGACAGCGCATTGCTTAGCCCAAGAGACTTGTCCACTGCCTGAGAGAGGTAGTATTCGATTGTGGGAGGTTGCTTTTAGCCTGTTCTCAGGCTGGTTTCCTTTTATATGAGCTCCAATAAAACAGTCTTACTGATTTTGTTGAAATCCTTAAGGATTTTTTTCATTTGCAGTTGAGAATTAAGTTTTAGCCTGGCTACTATTGGAAGGCTTTGTTATTTCAGAACGCTTTGAATCAACTCTCCGGAGGTGTCAGAAGCAAATACACTTTCATCGTTCCATAGGGAGAAAAACTCTTCTTTTTGTCTCTGGCTTATTATGGTTCACCTAGAGGGGGACTTTGCAATAAATTCAAAGATTTGTATATTGAAAGTCGAAAAGTATTTTAAAGTTTTATATGGGACAGTTGCTTGAATTCACAGTATTTCAAACCAAAAGCTTAAAGCCATGATGCCCCAAAAAAGGAGGGGCTTAACCCAGAACCCTAGTTGACATCTTTGCTGCCCATTTCATATGTCCATTTCATATTAGGAATTGAAAACGTCACATGTTAAACTTTCATAGAGGACCAACTTGACTATAACTTGGTCTCAGCATGGCCTCAGCATTTTCCTAACGGGGACAAGGAGTCAGTGAAATGTTCTGCCACTTTGTGACAAATGCTTCTTTTCTGTTATCCAAATACCAGTGAGTAGACTTTGTTGCTGTTTAGGCAGAATTCTGTGAATGTACCTTATATTTGTGGTTCCCTGATTGCAGATTTCTTTGGGTTCCTATTTTTTTTCCTCAATATTTTCTCACGTGCAAACTGTCATAAAGCTATGAAGAGAGATTCTTGGTATGGGTGGAATGGATCCACAGGAGACCACATGACTTCCAACTGCTTGGCTTTGAGTGAAGGTGGATCCAAGACTGGGCCAGCAGCTGTAGGAAGGGTCAGGGACTGGGCTGCTGGAAAAGAATCTGCTGACCTCCCCAGCCAGCACTTTGCAGGCTGCATCCAGCAGGAGCTCAATATAAGACTGTAGCAATTGCTGCTTTTCATTCTGTTACCCAGATAACAGTGAGTAGCACTGTATTAATCTGTAGCAGTTAGCTTCATGGTACGGTTGTTCTCTGCCGTAACCACAGCCCTCTTTATAATAAAAACCTTCAGTCAGTTTTTACAATCTCTGCCTTTTGCTACCTTATTAAAAAAAAATACTAGTTTATGTGATCTAATGTTTCTAATGAGTACAGAAGAAAAGTCTTGGAGAGGTGGGGGCTAAAGATTTTATGTTGAACTCCAAGTGATTTCAGGAGCAACAGCTGTGGCAGACAGTGTAGAATTTTTGCTAAGTAAGTACTGGGATGAGTATCATTGACATCTCACAGGATTAAGCATTTTGGGGTGATTGTGCTTGGGTGCGGCTTTAGGAAGATTATTACCATTCTTGAACTAGCAAGCTGTCGTGGAAAAATGTTCTTCCTTCTTGCATTGAGCTTGCCCTAGTGGAGCAGAGCTCTTGTGACAAAGATCTTTGTGTGTGTTTTGAGGAAGCGGGTAGTTTCAGGAGAGAAGCAGAAATGTCCTACTATATTGAAGTCAGTAATGAGTTAAAATACTTTGTGTCCAGAAGGGGCCTCAAAATTTCAATGACATCATTTAAAAATCTGTCAAGTGAAAAGCATTCTTTAAGTTTGGCATCCTAGTGTCACCTGTTTTGGGCTCACTTCATTCTGAGGCTTTTATTGAGCTAGCTAGCTAGGCTGATTGAGTTTGTTAAGTTTCCCCATCAGAGGGACTGATTTTCTTCTTGTAATGTCTTTTACACATTTTCTCTAAACTTAGGCGTTTGTTAGCCGCAGCATGATAGTACTTTCTTTAAAAAATACATAGTAAATGCTTTATTTAAAATTTTTTCCATTGCTATATTTCCAAAGTATATTTTAACCCAAAACCCATATATTTCATTTACTTATCATTAAATCAGTTTTATGCATTTAGATCTTAATTCCTTCCTTGTGGTATTTTAAAAAGAAGTAACCTTAGAAGTGGCTGAGGTGGAATTATTAAACTAAGTCATATAAAGGTTGATGTGAGTTTTATACAGTCTTGATAATTATATAATATTTCAAAATAAAGTTGCTTCATAATCTACAGTTGGATTAAGTTCTGGCTTTACCGATTGCTGGCTGTGTGATCTCAGGTTTTTCATCTGAAAAAAAAAAAAGAAAGTGAGGAAAATAGTAATACCCTTTATAGGAGTGTTATGAGAATTTAATGTGGTAATACAAATGAAAAGAACTTGGTAAATGGTGAAGTGATACACATTATTTGTTATGGCAAGTTTTAGGAAAGTACTGCAAATACAGATTAAGATTCATAATTCAGTCTTAGTAATAAACTCTACACATTTTCTTATTTAGTCTTCAGGCAAAAGATAACTTTTAACTTTAATTTGAGAGTTAGTATAAGAACTATAGAAATACTCTACTGTGCCTTACTGTTACCTTAAAGTGAATGGTAAGTAAGTTCCCTCATTGGGTGGAGTTGAATGTTCATTCTGTTAAGTTCATACATAAAGGCTTTCTCGAATTGCCTGGACATTTTAAATAATTTTTAGAACCTGTCCTTTTGGTAAATGTATTTCTTGCCAGTAGGAATTTGGATATAAAGCTCTAGAAATCAAATTTGATATTATGACCTTTGTATGATTTGGTTCATTATTCCCACCACAGCTATTTCTAAGGTTACTTCTAATTAATAAGATCTTTAAATCTGGTAAAATTGTACATCTTGAGAGATATTGTCTTTACGGCCAACTGAATTGTGCCAAAATACGGACTTTCCTTAGGACTTTTAAGTGGGAAAACCAAATGTACAAAAACAATGCTGGTTTCTCTGTGCTCACATAGATATGTTGTGAGTGGGAGGGAGATACGTAGGATGGTTTAATTAATTTATAGACTATATTTAAGAATTTTTTTCTTAATACACTAGTACTCAAATTCAGAGGATAATTATGGTCCACAAAACTGCTGGTAGTTAAATTACTGAGGAAGCTGAGAAGAGTAATTTTCAAGCTAGATCATGGATTATCTGAGCTGTTAGGTCTCTGGGATTAAAAAAAAATCCTTTTTCCCTTTTAAAATGGCAATGCCTTTGGCAGCAATTGTGATGTCACCTTTCAAGGTTACTCTGTAAAATGGGTCCCAGATACCTTTCCTCAGTGGCAACTAACATCTCAAAGTCCATTCATTCCGAGTACAGCCACAGCTCCTCTATTCCCCTATTTTAACTGCCCATCTTCAACTGTGAACATTTTTCTTGAAATATAGAAACCAGAGCTGTACGCAGTATCACAGGGTCATAATTCAGTGCTATTCTCCAGCCCCTGCCTGAAGATGCCCAATATTGTGCGGCATTTTAGATACAGCCATATATGGATTGTGTTAGAAGGGGAAAAAAACATATATTCTGACCATAGGTGTGTTTTTAAAATTATTATTTTAATGTATTGGGAATTCCTCAATAATAACTTGTGTGTGTATCATCCTAGAATTTTAGTTTTTCTCACTTTCCCTCAAATTATGCCCCCATAATCTTATATTTCACCCTTTTTGAAGTTTACTTACCACTTTTCTACCTGTTTACACATGACATATAAATTTTATATTATATAATTTATATTTATTTGCTCGACATTTTCCTACCTAGAATAATACCATCACGTTGGAAATTCCTCGAGTGTTTCTCCACCTTCACTGTGCATCAGAATGGAGCTTTTAGCAACTGCAAAGGCTGGACCCCACTCTCACAGTGTGGGGACCGGGAGGGGAAGGCATTGCTAATTTTTTTAAAAGCAATTTTGGTGACTCTAGTTTGCAGCCAGGGTAGAAAGCCCCTGTCTAGATAATGTAAAATATACTCGTTCATATTTGGCCGAATCTCTGAGGCTGTCACTGTTGACAATTTAACTTCCAAATTCAGATCCATAAATTCCAAATCTTTTCTTTTCTAAATTCCCCCACTTTATGGCAAAACAGTTTTTCCAGTTCCTTGCCAGCTCAGTTTTTCTAGTACTTGGTGTAATGTCTTGTCTGAGGCATTTTTGAAAACTGTTAATCGTTAGCTCCTACTCATCCACAAGCTTGCGCTGTGACTTCCACAAACCACTCTCTGTAGCTGCACACACAGGCCAGCATGGCCACAGTAAACACTTAAATTCTTCGTTAAATTATTGTTGAACATCATAGGTACTCAGTATGTCTTTTTTGTTGACCCAGAGTAATCTGTCATGATTTATGCCTTCTAGAAGAGATACTGTCTTATCATCAAAGATACAGTTGGCTGTGCTTTGCCACCCCGGATTGGCTGTTTGTATGCTTAATATCTAATCCCTTTCCTTTATCTCCCTGCATTTTAGTCGCTGCTGCTAACGCAATTGCTGAAGAAAGACGAAACCAGAGTGGCTTTAGCACTCTTGCACCTCAGTCTTCAAATGCAAAGTCAGCATTTAAACCAGGTATAATTTCTAGAAAGCTTTGATAGATGTCGAAGTATCATATCATTAAAGTTTGATATCCCATTAATGCCTAACTATATTCTTTTATTTATTTATTTTTTTAGTAATAGATGGATCTGTGCTTAAAAACGATATAAAACAAAGATTAGCAAAGGAGCGAAGAGAGGAGAAAAAGAGACAGGAAGATGGTATGTATTAGACTTTTTTAAAAAATTAAAATGAATGAATTATATGTTAAGGTTATTTGTTTCCAAAGTGGTTTTACTTACTTTTTAATCTGTTTATATGATAGATTATACTTTCTAATAGTATGTGCTATATTGGGTTAAAAGCTTGAACTAAATTAGATAAAGAAGGCCTATGAAAAATATTTGACCAAATTGTTTAATTTTTGAACTAGTAGTTTCTGTTAGCTTTTATTTTCTGAAAACTAAGGTATGAAAATTTCTTCAGTGTTTGTACAAACAAGCAAAATGGGATTTCAGTAAAAATGATTCTAAAACCAAAAATGAAGTCGCTAATAATCCTAAAATAGATATGATATCTTTCACTGGTTGCTATGCTTCTCAAGTATAACTTTGTATCAGTTAGGATCTTAAAGAACAATCTTTTTCTACACCTTGAGAGAAATTTTCAACTATGTATTTTTCTCACCTGGTCTTGTAAATCCACTGCAAAACTAGTGCTCAACTTCATTCAAATGGAATAGCAATTGTCTTTGTTTTGGCAAGGAGGTGTTTCTTCCTGTAGCTCTATAAGAGTATTTTACAACTGCATAGATGCTCTCCAGGCTTTAGTGAGGGGAAATTTGAATATAGGAAAACATCATGCTGTTCAGTAGTGTGGTATGTGCCTGAGCCCATGAAGGTCAAACTGGCTGTCTTGATGTGGCCTGCCTAGGTGAGGCCTTTGGAATGAAGTGTCCTAGTAGAAGGGGGAAAAACATATATTCTGACCATATGTGTGTTTTTTAAATTCTTATTTTAATGTACAGCAGGTTAATCTGGTGGGGTTTGACTTCAGCTCAAGTCAGCAGTAACATCACACGAAAAAAAATATTTCTTCTGAATTTGAAATTTTAGTTTGGACAGGAGGAGAGTCATCTAAGCCAATTCACTTCTTGGGAGTTAAATGAACACCCAGTGGAAATGATTCTTTCATGGCCATCTCTGTTCACTTATATAATAAATCTGTAGTTATTAGCATAGATTATGGTATTTTTAAGAAAGAGAATAAAATACATTAAGTTTTTCCTACTCTGTATGTAATGTGGAAAACTGAAATATTTTCTTGGCTCTTATACCTTGCATTTGGAATATTTCAGCTAATAAAGAAATACAACTTCTTGAGAAAGAAAGAAAGTCTAAGATCCTATATGAAAAACAGATGGAGGAAAAGCAACGAAGACTGAGAGAGCAGAAGGCAAAGGATGAGCAACGGAGGATATCTGCAGAAAGAAAAAGAAAAGAAAAATTTCAGGAGGAAAGGGTACATGTTCTTCTAGCCTGTTAATCGGATGATAGATATGCTGTGTTGCCTGGTTCTGGGGTACTTTTTTTCTTAGCCCTTTTCTGCCTTTACTGGTCCCACCTGTGGAAGGGAAACCAATCCTAGTTCTTCGTTTCTTCTTTCCTTGCCCTGTTCTGATCAGACCCCTGAGTTTAGGCTCAGGAGCTGAGGTAAAGAGGAACCTTGCTAATCCAGGAAGAGAGCCCTGTCGACTTGCAGAGCCTGGAACCCAGGGTGCCTGCAGCCTGAGGTTTGCGGTGAGCGGTATGCTCTCCTACCAGAAACTGTTGTCCCCGCAAAAGGCCCTCCCTGATGGGCCCCCATCTGACGGTTTACTTCTCACAACTCCTGTCATGTGAGTGCCGGAGGCCCAGCCGGTCAGAGCCCTGGCGCTCTCCCAGGGGTTCCCTGGCTCCCTCCTGTGTGCGCTCTCTCCCCCACGAGCTCCTTTCTTTCTGTTGTTTTGAGGCCCTGCTGCTCTCTTTTCCTCTCTGGACTCCGTTTGGTGTCCTTGGCACTCTGTTGGTGTGAGTCACTGCCTTCGTTGTGCCCTCTCTCTCCCATTCTGTCCGTCTTCGGTCAGGTTGTCTTTGACTCTTTGTATGTAGGCGTTTGGCTACCTGTCTCAGTCGGTATGAGTCTCTCTGACACCAAGTTTTCCTCCGTAGGTCATCCCACTGCTTTACTGAGTGTCCTTGACTCCTTTTGCATTGGCACGTTCTCTGTGGCACCAGTCTCCTTCTTGCTGCCATTCTTACTTTGTTCCAGTGACTCTCAAGTGTCCCTGAGTAAGCCTTAGTCAGTCTGTGGCTGTCCGTCTGATCCTGGCCTTTGTCTGCCTGAGGCACTGCCCTTTTCTTTCTGCTTTCTTTGTTTTAGCCTCTCTCTTTTTTTCTCTCCCCATCTTTGGACTTTTCTGCCTGTTGATCTCTCTGTACGTGTGTCTGTATCTCCCTCTCTTTTTCCTGTTCTAATTTTTAAATGTCTTTTTCTCTTCTTTTCTCCTTGCTTCCATATCTCCCCAAGAGCCTTCTCTGTGGTGCTTGCCTTTCTGTCTGATTTTTGCGTAAAGTTGCTCTTGCAAATGCCTTACCCTCAGCCCTTACCCGCATTCATGGGTCTTCCTCATTCGAGGACTGTTCCCTTGCTGTTTCTTCCCTGTCCGTGGCTCACTAGCACCTTCTCTGACTTTCTGAACCTTTTTCTATGGTTTATGCTCTTTTTTTCACATTCCAGCATTTGGTGAACTCTCATTCAGAATTTGTGTCACTCTCTATCTTCTTCTGTGAAACCTCTCCTTAATTTCCTTCTCTGTGATAAAGAGAATGAAGGCCACAGAGAGAGAGAATGAACTAGGTGGAAACAGAACCAAAGAAAGTAAAATAGAAAATTGTGTGCTGCAGAGTGGGGAAGGGTCCCTGGGAGAGAGTCCCAGGCACTGAGAGGGAAAAAAAAAAGACCCTCTTAGGGAAAGAGGAGCCAGAGAGAGAACACAGAGAAAAGAAGATGCAACAAAGTGACACAGCAGACAGAAGGGGAGCCAGAGAGAGACATGGCAGGAGAAGAGGCCGCCAGACCAGGAGAAAGGGCAAAAGAGAGCCGTCCCCAGAGAGCTAGCATGGGGAGTCCGAGGCAGAGCAGGGACTGTGGGACACTGTGAGTAGGCTGTACTTAGAGGAAGAGAATAATTCTGTAGAGCAGGGGAAACCCCAAACTTGGTCGTGCTGAGGAGGGGTGAGTGTGGACAGGCAACACATAGGAGATACGGCCGGAGCTTACACGTGAGCCACAGATGCAGAGCACAGAGGGTCAGTGCACCTAGACCCAGCGGGATAGAATTCTTAAGAATCAGAAATGTTTTAATAATGCAAGATTAGTTGCTGTTTTTAGTCTCTGTTATACTTCCTGCATTCTAAGTAGTTTAAAACAACCTATTTTCTGTTAGAAAATATAACTTTGAAATACTACCATTAGATGAATTTTAAGAATTGAAGTTGCTTTTCTCCTTAGGATCTGGATAGCTCTCCATTTTCCTAGTATGTTTATCCTCCTTGACCTCAGAGAAAGGCTGGGAGCATTATAAGGATGATGTTGCTATGAAGCGCTTGTTGTCAGGGAAGAATAGAAAACCTTGTAGCCCTCAGGTTGGTTTGCTCACCTGAATGTGGTCCACGGCGTGTCACAGGGATGAGAAATAGCTGAGAAGAGAAAACGGTGCACCTCATTTCTGGTGGTGGTGGTGTTTTGCCACAGTGTGGCATTTACATCTGTAGAGCTGTTATCCTGCACAGTTTAAATTGAAGTTGAGGTCAAGACAAGTACATCAGTTATCTTTTTCAAACTTGATTAGTTAACACCAGAATTTAAAATGTTACAGATGTGGGAATAATAAATGATCTGACATAGATTTCTCTTGCATATTTTAGTTGACTTTTTTCTTACCACATTCTATAAAGAATTTAAGGTATAATTTTTAAAAATACATACTTCAACCAGATGATAAAATAAATGCTTGAGGGAATCAAGCAGAGAGGGATATTAATATAAGAAAATAATAAAACATATGGTCTGATTAGCATACACCAAAATGTGCCACTCAGTCTTTGTGTAGTTGCTAGAAATAGGCTACGCATTTGGTTCTAAATTTCCTAATGATAAAAGCAAAGAGGGAAGCACAGTCAGTTCCTCGATTCATGTCCATAAGATTAAAACCTGGTTATTCAGGAGAAGCACTAATATTGATTGATACCTGAGATGTTTCCAATTTTTTTTAACTTTTACATTTTATAAAAAAATTTTGCCTGGTACAAAAATTTGGTAATGGGGCTATTTGATAATCCACAGATCAAAATTATACTAACCAATATAATGCATATGTAAAAATTTGTTGTCATCTGTTTTAAATAGGAGAGACTCAAGGCCATCCTTTATCGTACATTGGAACGGAGCAGCCACGTTGATCGTCAAAAAAGATGGTCGTGGGAGGGCTGTACGGGAATAAACTCTGAGAATAAAACCGGTAATTAACAACTGTTAAAATTGATTCATGTTCATATGTAAATATTGGCTATTTGTATACGGTTGCATTTACAACAGGGTTTTGAGCTTTGTATTCTAAATGAAAACGCTGCCGTGTACTCTTTGGCATGCATTTAAATTTGTGTCACGTGAGATTGCAAAAGAAACAGGTGCAGCTTGTAGTAATCTTATTTTATCCACTGTATCCAGAATCTTATCATTTAAACTTCTGATCGGTATAAGAATGATTAATAATTAATAACCTTTACATAGCATTTTTAAAATAAATTGTCCTGTTTACTGTGTACTGTAAGTTTTCCTATATATGGACATAATCCTACACAATTTCATAAAATGTAAGGTAAATTGGCATAGTTTGTAAGGAATGACTAACAATGAGCATTGTGTACCTAATTAATGCATGTTTATGCTCCATAGAACTATATCATGGACTCATTTTGTTTCAGCTAATGATGCATTTTAAAATAAGACTACAGTAAATATTGTATCTTTTCTCAGCCAATAAACATTCTATATCTACTGAAAAACTTGAGCAGGGGACTTCTGGTTTACACAAACAAGTGTCTGTGTCATCTACAGGTCTCCAGAATCCGGTTGACAAGAGTAAGTAGTTATTTCATGTCTTCTGAGTTTCAAATCAATGAAATCAATTCTTTAGGTGTATTTTTACAGTACCACTTATTCTTTAGATTGTAGAACATTTAGACTTATTTCAGAAGAGCACCACGTTGTTTTATAGTAAATAGTGATGGTCATGACAATTTTGTATTTTCATCAGTATAAATCCTTGTTTCACGATTTGTTATTATTAATGAAAGCACACAAACACTGGTGTGCTTTCATTAATATGTGTACCTGCCATATTAATGAGACATGTAAAGAGAAAGGAATAGGTGATGACTTTCAGGTTAATAATTAGTTAAATTGCACTGAAGGAGCAATTCCAAGTAACTTTTTAAATGATTTCTTTACTAGTTTTTAATATAAGAAGGTATGTGTGGAAGACACTGAAATAACTTGCTTAAAGGTACAGTATATTGTACACTCTGAAATGATGAATGCTGTTATTAATGATTCCAGGGATAATAAAATCAGTATTGTTAGTAGATTACCTTCAAATTGAAATGAAACCTGTTCAGTCCAGAGAGATGAACATTTCAAACTCAAATGAAGTTTATAATCTAACTTGTAATATTTTAAATAGCCCTATTTTAAATCTTGGCTGATTCAAATAGCCTGTTTTTCTTCTGCACATTGCTGACTCAGTTTTGTCATTTCTTGCAGCGTGACAATAAGGGATAGGTGATTCCATCACGTGATCACATCAATTACACTGCTGTGGTTCATGCTGTTCAATTACATTATCAATTCAAGAACTTTCAAATGATGCTATATTGTCAATATGTACTTTAACTTATAGGTCCCCAAAAGAGAAGTTATTCTTTAAACAGACATTCGTCAGTATTCTGATCAGTATTTCAAGTGAAATGGAAAAGTGTCTACATAAAAGAGATTTTCCCATATGACTGACTGGTTTGGGTTGCTAAAATTGTAACATCTATGAATGTTAATGATAACTTTTATTTAAAAAAAACTAGTTATAACTAAAGTATAAACTACTTTAGTCATAGATGTTATGGGCTATGTCTAGAATTAAATGTCGTATATTCCTAACTTGGTAACTTTGAAGTTGTCTGTTAGTGTCAGGCATTTTCCCTCTTAATTTTTAATGTTTTCTAAGTAATTTTATTTCATTTCAGATAAAGAGTAAACTAGTTTTAAGTTTGGGCATATAAAAATCTCTCTACATAATATTTGAAATTTAAATAAATTCTTACAAGTAAGAGTAGAGAAGATTTTTAAAAAGGTTTGGAAAAAAGGAGTGGCTCACTCCTGAAATAATGTATTTATACAGCTTGTAAAAATAATGTTCCTTTGCCCTTGATCTCCAGAAGCAACAGAGAAGAGGAGAAGCTCATCTCTGAATAGAAGATGCAGCAAACTGCATTCATCTGCGGAACCTGAAGAAGTAGAATCAAAAACAAGTGGTTAGTTATTTCTAAGTATTGATCTTAAATGGTGGTTTTCAAGTGTTTATGTCAACATTTAGTTGTTTGAAAAGTCATTTCAAAAAACTGGAAGCCAAAATAATATCCCTTCTTTAACTGAAAAATATACTTTGGTGCCATGCTTACGTGGCTGAAGCCAGAAGAGCCTCTTTAAATGAAACGTGTAATTCTGCCATCATGTGAGCAAGGGGTTATAATAAAGCTGAGGAACTAGATCTCAGAGTGTTGGTGTAGCCAGATTTGTCCTGAAGCACCTGATTCCCTTCAAACATTTCATCAGTTCGCATGTAGAAGTTCTAAGTTACTGGCCATGTTTTGAACTTCAAAGCTTTGCTCTGTGGCTTCACGGTATCATCCACATTTGTCCTTTGTGCGTGTTTTCACTGCTGATGACTACACACAAAATTTCATAATTATTACTGAAGTACTTCTTTACTTAAAGTTGCTTCTTTCTGACACCTTCCCCCCCTAAATTTTCTCTCTCAGACGTGACTGTTCCTTTTTGTTTCATACTGAACCTTTCACTTACAGAAAACTCTCCACTTAATCAGTCAGGTCAAATCCTGTTACAACAAATGTCATTGTCACAGGGAACCTTATGAACATAAAAATTTATTGGAGCAACAAGATTCAACTTGAACAGAATAATTCATTCAGTCCCTTGGAGCTTTTGGTGATGGACTTGACCAATATGACTGTCAGTGGCATGTATCTGTAGGAAGCCACGTCAGAGTGGTTTTGTCATGTACAACTTTTTTCTTTCTCCACATGTGAGTTCCTCTGTGGAGACTCCATACATTGGGTATGATTCTATTAAATACATTACCTAGAGTCCTGTATTGGGGTTACTGTGGTACGCTGGGGCCTTTGCCCCTCCATTCAGGTACTCTCTTCCCTAACAGAGCAGTCCCATCAGATGGCAGTATTCAGTCCTATTCTGTATGTGTGGCTCTCATTGCTTCTGCTTTTAGTCTGGGAAAGTTACAATTTATAGCAGTTCACATTGCTCTTTCTTGCTTTACATTTATTTGTGAGACCTCAGATTGAATCCTTTCTGTTTATTCTCATCATTTAGTTTGTCAAGTGCACACCAGTCTTTGGGAGAATAATTTAATCAGTCACCTGCTTATCCCAGCAAAACCGTCAGTAGCCAGGAGCAAAAGTACTGCTTCATTATTAATTTCTGGAAGTAATATTTCAGGTAACAGGCGTAGGTCTGAAAGTGTTAGTATGTCCTTAAAAAGCAGGTTGCATCACTTAATTTTTTACAGTAAAGCATGAAAATAATGTGAATCAGTACTTTGCAAATGAGTGATTTTTACCTAACTTTTTTATGTTGAGTATTTATTTTATGATCTCTAGCATGGTAGGGCAGTTATCTGGCTAATTGATAGGATGAGATAGAGAGTTTGGTTGTTGTTAAATTTTTAAGCTGTGGGGTTTTTGACCTGTGTTTGAATGTATCACAGTACTGTAAAAAGTATTGGATTTTAAAAATTTAGAAAAACCTAGTATCAAGGGAGAGTCTCCTACTCCACCCTCCTTTTTTTTCTTAAAATGTGGACGAATAACATTAAGTGGCTCTTTAGCTTTTAGTTAAGAATATAAAGATTGTTAGTAAACAAATCTTCAGGGTTACGTGGATTTTCTCACGTTTAGGTTCCATGTTACGTTAGACGTGCCTCTGCGTAGTAAGGGGTTCTCGGTAATGGAGAGCTCTAATTCACTATTCCCATCCTTTTTCTCTTTTTTTTCCCTCCACTTTTTCCTTTCCAGAATATATCCCACCCCCATTTATTTTTTTTTCCTGTCAGTATTCATATAATTTAGCAAATCAGAATAGACTGTCATAGACTTTGTTGCAGTGCAGCGTTACTTCTCTTGGTTTGAATTCCTGACTTTGTTGATGCCTGGTTATATGTGTGCTGTCAGATTATTTTCTGCCAGTCTCCCCCCAGACTATTATAAGGAATTCTACTTACTTTCATTTTAGTTTAATATATTACCCCCATCAAAAACCTTAATATTTTGTCTTAAATCTCTATAGCTAATAGAAATCTAGTTATTATACTTAACTATATTTTCTGTAGCACAAACTGTCAGTGTTAAATAAGTGACTGTTTAGGCACATGCAGGTATGTAAAGAAAATGCTTCCTCCACCAGAAGTGAGGGACTAAAAAAATAACCAAGTCTTGTATTTACCAAGTCTTACCAAGTCTTAAGGAAGCACCCGCCAAATGCCTTTTAAAAAATGTTTGCTTTCTTTATTATGAAAGTAATTAATATTTAGTGTAGAAAAATGTAAATATAATTCCCTATTATCAATATCCACTGATAACTGAATTTTTTTGCATTTATATTTTTTAATAAAATGGGATTATAACCTGCTTTTGTTTAAACTCAGTATATACCATTTTTATGTCTGAAAATTGAGTATTACTGCTCTCAATGACTGCCTTAGTCTAGTCCAAATTTTCTGTTGAGTATTTAGATTATATTTTCAATTGTTTCAATATTATAAGCAATACTATAATAAGTAACCTCATATATACATTTTCATTTGTTTATCTGCTTTTGTCTTAAAGATAACCTAGAAATCAAATTGCTAGAACAAAGAGTGTATACTTTTTAGAATAGCTCTTGATACATTATTGCCAGAGTGCTTCCCAGGGAGCATTTACAAATCCACACTCTTCACCAGCAGTGTATGACATTGCCTGGTTCCCAACATTGGTATTATCACTTTCCTCCATCTTAGCAGGTACTGGATATTATAATTTATGTGCATTTATTAGGCTAAAAATATTTAGATTGTTGAAGCTGGAAGAGACCTTGGAGATGCAGTCTGACTAATGTCTTATTACAATTTTCTGTATGGGTGAGAAAATGTTCTTTTTTACGTTCTAGTTTAAAACAATCATATGTAAAGTGTCTTACGTAATCATCTGTGATGGTAAGATCTCTGGCCCTGGTGACATTGTTTATGTTACTTTTAGGAAGTGTTAAAGGTCTTGTAATTTTCTAGAAAATCATTCTGAACTATAGTGTGATTGAAATAGAAATTTAATTTATTCTTATTGCAAACATCAGCTTTTGAGAAGCATCTTACTTTCATTTGGAGTGGACTATTGCTTTCCCAGGGCCTTTCTTGGTGGTGCTTCTGAAATACCAATTTGGTGATGCTTCTGTCCTATGTCTGTGATCCATTTCACTAAACACTCCGTGTTGTGTCTAATCCCTCTGATTTCCTAATAAATGCAGTCTCTTTTGTTCTTATACTGTTACATAGTACATTTCTGTCTTGTCATATTTCTACCTGTATGGGATTTCATTCTCTGTCCTCATTTACCTGCAGGCATCCACAGTATAATCCAGCTTGTAAACATGCCCTTGCGTAGCCAGAGCAGTGTTGAATTGAAGAGTACCATAGTGCCTTGCAAGTCAACAGTGGCAATCCCTTCCCAGGAGAAAGCAGAAATATCTTCAAAGATATTTGAAGCAGTCCCCAAGGCGAGTGTGGAAGCACCCGCCGAGGCGAGTGTGGAAACACCCCCAGAGGCGAGCATAGAAGCATCCCCGGAGGCGAGCGTGGAAGCACCCTCGGAGGCAAGTGTGGAAGCATCCCCGGAGGCAAGTGTGGAAGCACCCCCAGAGGCGAGCGTGGAAGCGCCCCCGGAGGCGAGCGTGGAAGCGCCCCCGGAGGAGAGCGTGGAAGCGCCCTCGGAGGCGAGCGTGGAAGCGCCCCCGGAGGCGAGCGTGGAAGCACCCCCGGAGGCGAGCGTAGAAGCGCCCCCGGAGGCGAGCGTAGAAGCGCCCCTGAAGGCGAGCGTAGAAGCGCCCCTGGAGGCGAGCGTAGAAGCACCCCTGGAGGCGAGCGTGGAAGCATCCCTGGAGGCGAGTCTGGAAGGGTCCTCCAAGACCAGCATGGAAGCACCCGTGGAGGCGAGCATGGAAGTGCTCCCCAAGAGTGTGGAAACATCACCTGAGGCAAGCATGGATCCATCCCCTGACGTGAGCATGGACTCGTCCCCTGGGATGAGTGTAGACCCATCCCCTGAGGTGAGCACGGACTCATCCCCTGAGGTGAATGTGGACCCATCCCTTGAAGTGATCACGGACTCATCTCCTGAAGTGAGCTTGGAAGTACTCCCCGAGGAGAGCGAAGAGAGCCTGGAAGCGTCCCCTGAGGACAGTCTAGAACTGCTCCCCGAATTGACCCCCGATGAGAGCCTGGACGTCCCTCCCAAGGAGAGCCTGGACGTCCTTCTGGAGGAGAGCCTGGATGTGTCCCCCAAGAAGAACCTGGACGTCCCTCAAGAGGAGAGCTTGGACGTAACCCCTGAGGAGAGCCTGGACGTCCTTCCCAAGGAGAGCCTGGACGTCCTTCCGGAGGAGAGCCTGGATGTGTCCCCCAAGAAGAACCTGGACGTCCCTCAAGAGGAGAGCTTGGACGTAACCCCCGAGGAGAGCCTGGACGTCCTTCCCAAGGAGAGCCTGGACGTCCTTCCGGAGGAGAGCCTGGATGTGTCCCCCAAGAAGAACCTGGACGTCCCTCAAGAGGAGAGCTTGGGCGTAACCCCCGAGGAGAGCCTGGACATCCGTCCCGAGGGGAGCCTGGAAGTAACCGCCAAGAAGAACCTGGACGTCCCTCAGAAGGAGAGTGTGGAGGCGCCCCCTGAGGTGACAATGGTGAAAGCAAAAGACTGTCCTCCGCAGGTTTGTCGGGTGCCTTTCATTGACAAATTTTCTATTAAAATCTGTATATTTAGTTGTATAGATTTCGATAGGTCAAGTTTCACAACAGAAGCAACTTCTTACTTATAGCATTCTGTGAGATAATAAATTCACTGTAATGATTTAAAATTATCTGATATATGTTGTACCAGAGTTTCCCCCCAAAACTGGAAAATTAGTATAAGAGACAAAATATAGCAATTTATATGAACTATGTTTCCAACTGAAGGAATTTTTTTGAGAACTATTTGCAAACCTCAGTTAGGATTTAAAAATAAAATTAGGTTTTTAAATTTTAAATTTTAATTGAAGTATAGTCAGTTTACAATGTTGTGTCAATTTCTGGTGTACAGCATAATGTTTCAGTCATACATATAGTTACATATATTTATTTTCATATTTTTCACTATAGGTTGCTACAAGATACTGAATATATTTCCCTGTGCTGTACAGAAGAAACTTGTTTATTTTATATATAGTAATCAGTATCTGCAGGTTTTTTTAAAAAACCAAGTTTTGAAGTAAAAGAATTCTTTTAAATTAATTATTTCTATGACGTGCTTAAACTGTGTAATATAAATTGTTAGTCTGGAAGAACATATCTCTGTACCGAATTCTCATGCATGGAAGGAAAATTTGGAATTTAAGGAACTATGATTCTATTTTACTCAGAATATTTTTCTCTTGAAAAGCCAGCTGCAAAAGGTAAATGCTAGTAATTTCTTATCTGATTGTATTGATCTGTTCAGAAATCAGAAATGGACAAACAGGCCTCAAACTCTGTTACCAAGAAGCGCCTACCACCGTCGCAGATCCCATGTTATAAATGGTCGTCTTCTCCAACAAGCAGGTGGCGTCCGCCATCCCCCATCAATGCTAAGTAAGTAGCTTATTTGCAACTGTTCCTGATAGGTATTTTACCAGCATAAACTTCACATCAGTGTTTCAGCAACAACGTGTAGTATGCATGGTAATGTAAATATAAAGGGAAAAACCTTTAAAATGGATTTACCTTTGTCTATAAAATATCATTATATTATATCCAGATATGTTTTATGAAATGCTGTACTAAAAATTAGCATGTATTTGTTACAAAATCATAACAGACTTCCTTCATTTCTCTCAGGAGGCAAATCCAAAAGAATCGCCCCCCATCACCTTCACCCGTCACTTCAAAACCATCAACACAGGTTCCTTTTTCTTATAAAGTAATTCCTATTCAGCGTACCCTATTTGCACAAAATGCATCAGGTACTATTGGAATGAAAAGTGAAGCCATTTCTAACACCACTAACAACTCTGAGGCTGCGAGCCAAAATGGTGCGATCTGTGAAGGTAAGAGCATTCACTAAGAAGTTCATTTCTGCAACGGAGTTTGGGAATGGTCAGCTTCATTTTATTCCCCAGTTCAGAGAACTTCAGGAAGCGAGCTTTCTTCTGAATAAAGAGAATTTCACCAGTCACTGGCACACTGCTTGTTTTTTCTTGCCGGAACTTCCTCTTACCCCCATTTTTGGAACAGATGTTAGAAGTACGGGTTGGATGAGCACCGTGGTCTAGGTGCTCCCTGCAATTCTGACAGTGGATGGCCCTAAGGTATTTTCCATCCTTGGAGAGAGCACATCCAGCCATTTGTGGCTGAGCGGGTTTCCATCAGGAGCTGTAGGGCCATTTCCATACATAGGCCGTAACATGGGTCAGGCCAGTATGTGGGTTCCTGAAAGTACCATATTGGTATTTTGCTGGTCACATGCATTCTTTTTTCTTTTACATTGAAGTATGGTTGATTTACAGTGTTGTGTTAGTTTCAGGTGTACAGGAAAGTGACTCGGTTACACACATATATATCTATTCTTTTTCAGATGCTTTTCCATTTTAGGCTGTTACTCATATGTATTCTTAATATCCATGGACATAACTTAATTTTAAATACACTGGGGAATTTTGCTTTTTGAAGGAATTGCACAGTGAATTTTTTGTAACGGAAGCAACCTTTTTATTATAAATTATTTTAGATGTCTTGAAATCCTCATTTTGACGTATAGTTTATTTTAAAAAAGAAATTAGTGACATGACTGAAATATAATATGCCTCCATGTGATCACTTTATTTTACTGATAGTCCTGGTTTCTTTGGTTATCTACATTTAGCCATTTTATGATCAACCAAACATAGTAACATACTATTATCAATGGTTAGCTAAACAGTAATTATTTAGTAAAAATAATGCACAATTTTCAAAATGTATCCTGGATATATTTTTGTTTAATCGAATATTTAAGATTTGTACACTTCATTTGGACCGAGCATAAGCTTGTGCTTCCTCTATATTCAATATATCTTAATTTTTTTTCCCATGAGGCAATTTAGTCAGGTATCTCAAAACAGCTAAACCAAAATGAGGGTACATTATTTCATTTTGGAAAACGCAGTTGTTAAAAAGAAACAAAATGCTACTTCTGTTACGGAGGGGCGGGGACTTGCAGTTTTGAACAAAATCTGTTGCATAAATCACAGTCTGTTTTTTATAAATTTTAGACCATGGACATATTTGGTTTTTTAAAAAAATACTGTAGGTGGTCTTGCTGTTGGACTTAGAGGCAGTATGTTCCATAAACTTAACTGTTTTACATGTTAATTTGGACTAGAGTCTGGTAATAAAAGCACACCAGGGCCTATGAGTGCCAAGGAGGCAACAAAAATTTTGGCAGAAAAACGACGCCTTGCTCGCGAACAAAAAGAAAAAGATGAAGAAAGACTACAAAAAGAGATGGAACAAAGGTTGGCACAAAATCATCCTTTCTATACTATAAATCTTGGCTGGGGCCCATATTCTGAAAGTCAGAATTTATGCTCAAGTTAGATGTATTATAAATTCTCAGAGTAATGGACTTTATCGCCAGCGTGAATCAGAAATGACTCGGCGCCTTCTAAACTAGTGTGGGGAGCATTTCAAGCACACAGGACACTGGTGTGTAAATGAGCGTGTAGAGACCGGAACTCGTTCCAGGGTCCTGGGTCTCAACAGTAGTACCCGAGTGATCATGTAAGACTCTTCCTGTTGGTATTCACTAGTGGCAGTCCCTTTCTTTGTTTCAAAAGTTTTTGTAAGTTTAAAATTTGTAAACCTGGAAGGGATACTCCCTCCTGTTTTACTAGATGTCTAATGACCCATAGGTTGCAAATACCACGTATAGTTGTACGCATTCTACCCTTGATTGCAAGGCCCGTTCGATTTGGGGCTCTGTGATGCGAACTCTGTCTACTGTTTGCAAAGAATAACTACAGTCCTGACTTTGTTTTTAAGTATTAAGTGTCTTTGAATCATAATTACGTGCTTTCTATGTACCTTTCTACGGGTTTGGGAGAAAGGAGGAGGAGACATTGTGAACAGCAAAGAAAACTATAATTTGAAGAATATTACTCATTGCTTCGTGTAAGCAGAACTAATTTGGCATTTTAAAAGCCCTGAATACTGCTCATTGTGGGCTGGGGTTTCCTCCACTGAGCACCACCAGACCCTTCTCTAAATTCCCTCTCTCACACCCCAGTGTGCGATTCAGTGTGAGCATATGTCTAAGACAGTTAAGAAGGGCTGATGATCTCTGATTGTGTGTGCGCGTGCCCATTTGTGTTTTAAGATGCAAAGTTGGCCACTTCTTGATAGAAATATTTTTTCTACTCCCAGGGGCTAGTTTCCCCCATTTAAAAAAGATGAAATTATACAAATCCGATGTAGTAACAACACAGAAAACTTGGTGAATCTGGTGTAAATATAAATTGTGTACTACACACAAGCAGTTTCACTATAAAAATACACACATTGAGAGTTATTTAAATATTCTGTGTCATCAGGAAAATGAAAGGCATAGCAAAGAGAGCAGATGAAGGCCCAGAAGAAGAGTTCTCAAATTTTGAAGATGTGCAGCAACCAAAGGAGATAAAAAAGAAGGAAGAAAGTCAGGATCCAGAGGACAAGAAAGTACAACTCCAGGTTTGCTGGCTCTGCACTTTCTCAAGGGATGAGAACCAGATTCTAAAATTCAGTGGAAACCCAAAACAAAAATCTCTTTCTCCAAGATAGAAAAGGAGCAGATACAGCATTCTCTGGTTGCATTTTTACATTAGAGTCTAGCTATTACCCAATATCGCTGTGAGTCATTCTCAACCACCCTTGGCAAAATCCTAGAATGTCTTCCAAGTGAAACAAAAGCAGAAAGCAACAAATTACAGTCTAGGAGTCCTTTAGTTTGTCTACGTAAATAATATTACAGCTTGGTTTCAGGAAATCCAAATCACTCACGCAGATTAAACATCCTATGAGTTTTCCCAGTCCTACATTCTGTAGTGACACTTACACCTGCACCCCTCTGCACACCGCCTAACAAATAAGATAAAAATGATGAATACCTCTAAACATTTAACGCCATCAAATCCATCAATAAAGAATGTCTCACTTGAGGCGCAAGGATATAGCTCAGTGATAGAGTGCATGCTTAGCATGCGAGAGGTCCTAGGTTCAATCCCCAGTGCCGCCTCTAAAAATAAATGAACCGAATCTCCCCCCTCAAAAAAAACTAAAAAAAAAAAAAAAGTCTCACTTGTGTACATTTAAATCAGCAGGTAAATAAATCCCTAAATAAAAAAAAAAACACCTCAGACTGTACTCAGCTTGAATTAGTATGATAACCTAATTTATATTCCAGTTTTTGGTGTATCAGTTATATGTGTCACATAAATGATTGTATGTATTTGCATTCCTTGAGAATGTACCTATATGAATCCTCTCGATGCTTTCGAGAAGGGTAAGACTTGGCTCCCGTTGCCTGTGTCAGTGGAAGACTACACAGAGTCACTTACATACTTTGAAACTGTAGTTCTCTGAGAACCCTGATGTCCTGGAGGAAACATGGCTTCTAAATCCTCAAAATAATAGCCTAGTTTTTACATTTTTGCTAATGCTTTAAAAACTGATGATCCATGAATGAAATATATGAGTATTCTCAATCACAAGGTTACATTCTTTTGTTCTGGATAATGTCTTACTGTTTCACTTTTTAAACTGGTGTTCTGTGATGTCACTAAGATGTATTGAGGTTAAATGATATTTTTATACAAATTTCCTAGAAAGGCGACGCCAAAATAAAAGCTCAGGAGGAGGCTGACAAACGCAAGAAGGAGCACGAGAGAATTATGTTACAGAATTTGCAGGAGAGATTAGAAAGAAAAAAGGTAGTTTTTCTTTTTGGGGGGGGGTTTGATTCTTTGTCTAAAACTGTTGGAAATCACAAATAAGGGATATGCTAGCCCTGATTGTTTTTCCTCGGTACTTTCTTCTTATCCAAGAAGCTGACTTCTCTCTAGAAAGGTCTGTTACGGATCATACCTCTCTCTCATGGACCACTGGTGCCATTATAATGGCACTATGCCTCAGTTTAGCAAACCCTTGGGAACGAAGCTCCTTTGAGCAGAACCACAGAACCACTCAGGTCATGGTAGGGGTTGGTGGCAGTTAGAGTTTCTTCTGAACTGGGCTGGAAGTTGCTGCAACTGAGTGGGAAGAAGCAGAAGGTGCAGGCCTCTGAGAGGCCAAGGTCTGGGCTGTTTGCAAAGCAGGGCCTCACAGTGCATCTCACGTGGCTCATCTGGGAGCAAGGAAAGGCTCTGGACCAGGCCAAGGTGCTGCATGGCCTCTCTGTCAGGAGATCAGTGACCGTGAGGAGGCCTGCAGCTCTCCTCGCCTTCAGGGAAGAAAGTGAACACTGCGGCGGTGGGGGGGCTTTTATCCCTCCCACATATGCTCCTTTTAGTAACCAAACCTCTGACGTGGTCGCATCATTGGGGTGCATTCTTTTCATTAACATCAGCTTCAGTCATGGTCTGTTCAGGCCAAAATCATATTCCAAAGTTCTAATTGGTTTGCAGTATGTGCTTAGTCAAAGTACTGAATTTCTAAGTCTGCAAATCAGGAGTGAGAAGTCATTTGGATTTCTGTGTTACAATAACAAGTATATCTGTCATTGCTCAGTGTTTTCTAGATGATGGTGAAACTGGGATTAAAAGAAGGAACCCAACCTCCGGCCAGGGGTCTGTGGCTTTGGAGCAGTCACTGATACTGTCCGATTCTGGAACGTGGAAATGATCAACTTCTTCAGGACCACTGTTTTGTTTTTAATCTGTTTTCATGTTTGAATTTTTATTTTCCTTTAGAGAATTGAGGAAATTATGAAGCGGACGAGAAAGCCAGATTCGAACACATCAAAGGTAGTCTGTGTGCTCCTACCAGCAATGTGTACAAATTCCTGCTTCACATTCTTGCTGACTTTTTAATTTTTGCCAGTCTGGTGGTAATGAAATAAAACTATCACATTGGTGTTTCCCTGATTATTAAAAAGATGGAGCATGTTTTCATATCTTTAGTTAGCTTTCATGTTTTTTCTTGTCTGAAGCGCCTGTTTAAGTCTTTTGCCTAAAACTTTCTGACTGACTTGTCTTTTTTTATTTCCTTATTGGTAGTTCTTTAAATGTTCTAGGTATTTATACCTTCTTGGTTGTGTGTGTTCCAGATATCTTCTCCCAGTTTGTGGCTTTCCTTTTCCTAATGCTTTCTGCTGCTGCATAGAAGTTCTTGATTTTCACATCGCTGAATTTATCAATATTTTTTGATGACTAATGGAGTCAGGTACCTTATTGGCCATTTGGAGATTGACTCCCTTTGGTGAAGTGTCTTTTTAAGTCCTTTGCCCCTGTTTCTATTCAGTCACCTGCCTTTTTCCTTTTGATCTGTTAGAGTCTTTACCTGCTCTGGTTCTGAGCCATCACAGGTATCGGCCCCCATGCTGTAGTTTGCCTCACACTCTCACAGTAACTTTTGATGCACAGAAGTTTATTTTAATGAACTCAAATTTGGCAGCTTTTTTCCCCTTATGGTTAGTGCTTTAGGGTCTGTCTCATGATAAGTATTTGTTTACCCCAGTGCCCTGTCTTTTGATGGTTTGCATGCATCTAAGGCCTTTTCTCCCCTAGAGTCTGTGTTCTCAACCCTTTGTGCTACAAAACTGATATTTTGCTGATTTACAATTGCCCAGTTGTCCTTCATATCATTTTGAAAATTTAGAATAGAAATGTCGTTTCTGAAAAGTGCTGGGAGTCGTCATGTCAAAGATCATTTAGCCCATTGGCCTGAGAGGTTGTGCCTTAAGCAGCAGCCAAGAATTTTTTTAACTTATTTACCAACGGGCCACACCTCGGCTTAGTTAGGACCTCGAGTGGGCAAAGCCTGCATGCCAGCCCAAAGCTGTTGTCCCTTGACTCTTATTCAGAGAAGTCTTTCATTCTTGAGTGTCTTTCCGTAGCTGAGAGACACAACTAGGGCCACCTGTCCTGTCCTCTGTAGATTCTTGGGGCCAAAGAGGCTAATATTTTTTCCTTTTAATTGAAATGACAAAAATTAAAAAAAAAATTCACCAGCAATCCAGGCGTGAAGTCTGTCTTCTTTGAAATAACTGAGTCAGGATGATTGACTATTAGATGTAATCATGACTTTCCGTTTGCATTGTAGGCTGCAGATACAGCCAGCATCCAGCGTGATGCATATGAGGAGGACGAGGCGGACGATGAGGACGAGCCAGAAAGTGACGACGATTCCTTTGATGACATGCGTCCACCTGGTTTGCTCGCCTTTTGAGTTCTGTGACCATCTAGAAACTAGACTGTCTAGGTTTATCCAGGGGCTACTCCGCTTCTGAGCTGTGTGGCTTTGAGCAAGTCACTTAACTTCTCTGTCCAGCTTCCCTGTCTGAAAAAGGGGAAGTTAATGTTGTTCTTCTAGAGTGGGCATGAAATTGCAGTGGGAGAGTCCATGTAAGGCGAAGAACAGTGCCTGACTCTCAGTAAATATTAGCTGCTGCTACGCCTGTTGTTAGTTTTCAAGTTGTGCTGAGAGACTATACAGATGGCAGCTCTTTCTCAGCTCAGTGTAAGGCTTACTAGCATTTTGTAGTTCAGGACCTCACGCAGCATTCATGACCCACCATAGGTGGAATGCCACTTTCCGCCTCACTGGGAAAAATGAAAATCATGTCATGATCTGAGAGCCCTCTCAGGTGCATTGCTGAGTCGCGTTCATTCCTTGGTGAGGAGGACCACTTTATGCCCACAGTAGCAGCATTTGGCCGTGTGGCCACCCTTTATCCGGTAGCAGATATTGAACTCAAGTCGGGCACTCTGCTAGGTAGTAGGGATGCACGGCCCTCAGCCTCAAGGAACCGCAGCCACTGCGGAGTCAGACATGAGCAGTGATGCTGCCACAAGCTGGTTGCATTAAGAGAAGTTTGGCCGAAGTGCAATGAGAACATAGCAGTAGGAGCAGGGCGGGTGTAGGCCCTGCCTTAGGGCGTTGGGGGTAGGTTAAGGTAGGAGGTAGCACTAAGGGTGAGACTAAAGAAAGAGGGTCATTTGGACAAGGGGCAGGAAGTGTGGTGCCGTCATTCTTCCTTGGCAAAGGAGAGAGGGCAACTTCCCTAAAGGTGGCCCTCTGTGCTTTGATGGCAGGGTGGCCATGTATCCTGGCTAGCAGCCCAGGCCATGGTTCCAGAAAGTGGGCTTGCCTCTCTTGAGTTCTGCCCCCTGATAGCTCTAGCCTGGCAGGGTCACAGCCTTCACTTTGCTTGTCTTTGTTGTTGAGATTGCAGTTTTTTTAATTAGGTTTATTCATTTAGGTTTTTATGGGGGGTGCGGAGAGAGGTAATTAGGTTTATTTATTTATTTACTTGTCAGAGGAGGTACTGCGGTTTGAACCCAGGACCTCGTGCATGCTAAGCATGTGCTCTACCACTTTGAGTTATACCCTCCCCCTAAAATTGCAGTTTTAATTTTGTGGCTCTTTTTTTTTTTTCCCGCTAGCTTTTATAAATGGCATGGATCCATCCACAACACCAAAAGCACATTTTAAAAATGTGAAGAACACTCGCAAGCTGGAGTTTTTAGATGCCACTTCTAGCCACATCTGTAAAGAGACAAAAACAGTTTTTAATTGTGACATGAAAACCTTTAGACATAAAAGCGTGAAAGATACTTTGAGTCAGATAAAGAGTACAAGGTGAGTCACTGGGTGAGTTCAGCATAATGCACTTGAAGGGGTTATGATTGTCATTCTTAGAATGGTGCGTGAGATTACTGACTGAGCTCCTAGTTGGTACCAAACACTATGTCAAGCACTTGACTTATAGAAACAAACTAATCTTCACAATAGACTTGCTTAGTAAGGATGAGTGCCGCCATTTTTACAGATGAGAAACTGAATCATGGAAAGATTATGGACCTTATTTGCCCAACATCTCACTCACTGTTCGAAGGCAGAAGCAGAATTCAAACCCAGATACACCTGACTCCGAACTGCTTTTGTTCACACTGATTAGTGTTGTCTCATAAAATCAGGGAAGGGGACATTGAGTGACTGCAGTATACCAGGCACTTTACCTATTTTAATTCTCATTGCAACTCTGGTTTGATATTAGTGTCCTCATTGTACATACGGGGAAACTGAGGATCAGAGATTAGGTTGGAAGAACAGGCACAGATTCCTGGGAATGGAGGCTCCTCGGGGATTGTGTGAAAAGACATTAACGTACAAAAAGCCCATGAAAACAAGAGTCTGCTGAGAGGCAGCGAGGTGAGGAGAGAGCACTGGAGCTAGTAAACCCATGTCAGTTTACTGACTCCACCTTGCTGGCTGTTTCCTGGATCAGCTTGAAGCAGGGACTGGGTTCCTGGAGCCCTGCGTGCTGAGCTGCTCCTAGCCCCTCCTTAGTCTTCCTGTGGGGCCCTAGGACCTGCTAGGACACAATTTGGAAACCAGTGTATTCTGTGATCTCCAGAGTCCCTTCCAGCCTTCCCATGCTATGACTCTGATGAAAGTTCATTTACTTCCAAGGCATTTCTTAGAATTAAAAGGATACAGCTCCTTTCAGGACGAAGCCTTGATTTGGGAATAGTCAGGATTCTAACCAACATACCTCTTTCTAGATCCTCCACCAAAAGAACCACCAGCCGAGCAGCAAAAACTGGAAAGGCCAAAACCAGCAACACCATGGGACCTTCTAAGAGTTTACGTTCAGAGGCACAGGAGTGGATCTGTGACAAGATTACTGACATCACCAGCGAGACAGAACCACCTATGTCAAGTATCCCTCCTGACAGCCACGAACGCCACCTGAAAGGTTCTGTGACATCCTGCCTAAGTGCTCAGCTGGCTGTGGACAACAAAAAAAGAAACAAATCTGTTTCTACTGAGTCGGGTAAGGCCTCATACCATCATCACTTTGTTTGAGAGGTAGTTGGCCTTGAACCCTCCTCTGTTTCTGGCTGTCCTGTAGCTGTCTTGGCACTGTGTAACTTTGGAGGTGAGGGAGAAGACTGGTGGGTCTAAAATCTAGGTTGATGTCCAAGAGTTTTCCATTAAGTTAGTTTTGAGAGGGTAAATGACTTGCTTCTAATTTGTATGTCCTGCATTTCCTGCCAGACATGCAAAGCAGGTTCCGTTCAAACCCCAGATTCCTCTGCGCTCCTGGTCCACCGGCTGCTCTACAGCACGCAGATAACATTTAGGGCAGAGGCTTAGTCAGTTTTTTGGAATTACTCTTTCAACTCCAAAACCATAAGGCCTTTGTTTTTCTTTCCTCAAGAAGCTCTCTTTGAAATTGAGAGGCAGCTTGGGCCCGTTTGTGGGATGGGGACATTTGTAAGAGCACCAATATGTCAGCGACTCCACGGGGGCTGCTGAGGGTCCTAGGCCCACCCAGAGTGGGACCCGGAGCCCCGTTGCTGTGGCACCAGCATCTTCTCTACTAATCTTTTGTTTTTCCCTCTGCTCAGATATGTAAACCTTATCCAGCCTGCAAGAGAATCTATCCTCCCCTCTGGATTTTGACTTCCAGGCCCATCTCTCAAAACTTCTCCACCTCCTGCTTGAAACTGGCAAAGAAAATGACCTTCAAAAACAAATACAAAAGGAAAACATCAAAATGTCATCTTAACGTATCTGAGGAGATGCTCATGTCATCTTGACTCTTGGCCACAAGCAAGGGTCCTGAGTGAAGAGTCGTTGTGTTTTCTTATAAAAATATCCATTGTCTCTCATTCTTGTGTTTTGAGACTTGTCTCCAACATGCTTGAGTGTATATTAAGGGTGTCTTTATAAAATGCTAACTCTTGAGTTTCTGATGGAATCTCTACCAAAGGAATAATTTTTTCTAAGTACATATTTGAAGTCTCCATTTAACAATTACATTAATTTAGCAATAAAAAGCTTGATTTTGAGAACATAGTGGGTTATGCAAAGACTCAAGACTGCTCACAAGAGTTTTGTTGGATTGTTTTTAATACACAAATACAAGAAGGTTGCAAAATATAAGCGAGATCGGGTGCGTTCAGGGTGGCATGGCCGTAGACAAGGTTGCAAAATATAGTAAGTCACATTTTACCAGTATGTATGTATATTTTTAACTTTGCCATAGTCTGCCAGCCTAGTTTACAGGCACTGATACCCCAAATGCTGGAAGTCCTAAAAGGGATGATCTTGGGACAGTTAGCATTTCTCCTGTTCCTGTCAGTGTTTCCTTCTGAAGTACATATTGAGGTTTATCTACAGAAACATGAGCAGTTTTGTTGTGTACAAAAGGCAGTATTTGACTGTTGTTGATGGGGTGTGCTTAATTCCTCTTAGGTGTTTACTGTGTATAATCTTTTTCTGCTTGTGCTCTCCAGGCCTGCCCTTCACTATAAACTCAGGCTTGAGATGTGGAACCAAAATACGCTTGCCTTTCTCTAGGCGCTGGCTGCAAGCGAGTACAGGAGGAGGAGTATTCTTCAGTCCTGGTGATAGGTACACAGATACACACAGCGTACGCGTGCACACGTACACGGACACACGTACTCACAGGATGTATGTTCCTGGAAATCCATGGAATCCTGCTTCAACAATTGACTAAAACTTGAATGCAAATTAGTTGTCCTAATGCTAATGAGTTCTGGTGCATCACAAGATTGTGTTCCTTTCTAGCCACCAGTCTTGAATTAGTAAAAGGAAGTAATTATTCTTTTTGATTCCCTAGTTCTTTGCAATTCAGAGTACTGTACCTTTGTTAGCGATTAGAGCTTGGTACCTTAGATTCAAAAACTGTTTTTATATAATAGGTCTTCTACATAAAAGGCAGAGACAATCATGCTGACAGGTGAATTTCTGATACTGTTCTGCACAAGCATCACATGCTGAAACACTGTTACACTTTCATATGTGTGCTCTATGAAATAAACTTTGCAGATGAAGCAAGTTTTCTTCTCATTTTAATAATAAAAAATGTACTGGTGGTGGTATAAAAGGTGACACCAATTCCTCCAACCTATGAACACGGGTAACCAGGATGTTCGATAAATAGTAATCAGATCCTCTGATGCCCCGCTTCAGCCACTGGATGATGTGAGTGTTCCACGGGGGACAGGAAGAGGCAAACTAACTGATTTTCCTGTACCTGTTCCAGTGCGTGTTCCTCTTTGTGATGGCTCTGACTTGTACTTGAGGCCAAGTGATTAAACTATCCTCTTTACTGTGGTTAAATTCAGGTAAGTCACCGTCCAGTGGTACTAGTACATTTACAGTGTGCAGTCATCACCACTATGTAGTTCCAGAATGTTTTCATCACCCTCAGAAGGAACCCGTACCCTGTCAGCAGTCAATCCACGTTCCCCCTCCCCCAGCTCTTTCAAACCTCACATCTGGTGCTGGCCATGCAGGAGGGGAACATCTGCTTTTTAAAGTCTGAGTGTGCGGTGTGCGGTCAGGCAGTAATTGTGCTGTTACATACGCATCTCTTCATGACATCACTGTTACTATGCATGGCTGAACAAATGTTCTCATCTGCCCGTAATATTTAGTTTCTAACCTGGAAACATGGCCACTAGGTTTTGTGTTTAATAAGGTGCGGCCCTTGTTTACCCCCAGTGTTTGGCATCTGGTGCTTGGAGATCCGTGGCAGGTGTCCCCACTTGACACTCCGTATTGCTGGGCCACCCCTTGGAGCGGCTGAACTAGGATATTCCATGGTGTGCACACAGCCTGAAGTACCACCTGTTGACACCACCAAGGTGATGGACACTGACTCGGCCTACCCTCTTGCCCTAGGCTGGTGTCCTCGAACCTATCATGGGACACAGTGGTCACCTCAAATTTCCCTTCCTTTCTGGATAGTCTCTTGGTAGCCACTCCCCTGAAGAACAGGTCCCTGGCCTCTACCGGTGGACTCAAGATCAGTCCATTTCCTACGCCCGTGTCATCCCGCCCACTGCAAGTGCAGTGAAGCCTTTTAACAGGTCCCATCCCCGACAACCACAGAAACGCAGTGCGGAATACTGGAAGGGATGCTGGGTGGCGTCTGAAGACCCAAATTCTGGCTGAGGTGGCTGCAAGCTTGCCCAGTGAGTCTGTGCACATTGTGGTCCTTCTGAGCCCTCCTATCTAGCAGCTGGGGGGGCTGAACTCCCATGTCTGAGGGCTCCCCAGTTCTGGGGAGTCACTAACTGCAGGAGCCAGAGGGTTGAGGGGTGGGACGAGGAAGGGCAGCAGCAGCTGGTGCACAAGCACAAGGCTGGAGTCAGACCGCACGTTTCATCGGGGCTCATTGCCCACTCCCTGCACCCTGCTGTCCTGGTCAGTTGAGGCAGATCCTGGAAAGGCCACCTTGCCCTCCATCTCCCTCCCCACCAATCCAGTTCCAGTGTTTCCAGGCGGGGTGCAGCTAAGAATTTCCCCGACTGTGACTAGTTACGTTGATTAGTTCTTTGTCAGGTGCTTTATAGGCATCATTCGAACCCCTCACAACAACCCACTGAGCTGTGGGTATTCATTTTCACCCAAGAGGACATAGATTGGCATTTGTTCAAGGTTACACAACTAGAAAGAGGCAGACCTGATGTTTACACTCTAGTCTGATTCTAAAGCCACACCCACTACTGCTTTGGAGTGGGAACAGTGTCTTGTGGCTTGCATGGAGGGTAACATACTGTCTTTGGTGCTAGAAATAAAAATAAATGAGTTGCTACCATTTTCTTGGGTATCTGGTCGCCCTGTTAAATAAGCATTTGTATCATCATCATGAAACGTGCCTGTGATTCTGCAAGACAGGAATTCTGTCTCGTTTTACAGGTGAGGAAAGCAGCTCAGGGAGGTTAGCTGACCTGCCCAAGGTCATAACTGGAAGGTGGCAGCACGGCCAGGATTTGAAGCTGGGCGGTGCGGCTCCAGAACCTGCCCAGTTACCCACGAGGAGATATGTTCTGATACTCTTGATCCCTTCATTATGAGAGGGAGAAAGTTCTCTGCTGAAAATTTGGTGAGTAGACATTTCCCCTCCTCCCTCCCTAGTCTCAGGTTGTCACTCCAAGTGGAGCGCTGAGTGCTGTGCGTGAAGCTCTGTGATGCCGCGTCTCTGCCCTGAGGGGCTCACCGGTTCCCTGGCAGCGCGCTGTCCTAAGCAGTCGGTCTAGATGTCTGCCCAGGGAGGGTCTTGTCACTTATTTGCTGTGTGACCTTCAGTCTTCTCATTTGGAAAATGGGACAACAGTGCCAGTGCTGGCTGTGAGGACTCGATATGATGTGTACAGTGTTTGCTTGAGTGTTCAGAGGGCAGGGGTCTCAGGCAAGCCTGGTGCCGGGGGACGGAGGTGGTGGCTGGGAAGTGGCAGGAAGTGGTGGAGGGTGACACAGGGAACCTCAGGCACAGTTGAGGGCCTGCAGTCTGCAGTTGTGCGCCTTTTTCTCTGCAGAGCTCTTCAACCCTGGCGTGGGCCGAGGCTTTGCAGGCTGAGTGGGGAGGGAAGCGAAGGGTGACAGGGTTGAGGGATGAGAACGGTGCAAGTGATGGAGCGTAGCGTCTCGGGCAGGTCAAGAGGGAGAAGAGGCTCAGAGGCCAGTGGAGTCTTCGGTGGCCTGGAGGGTGAAGAACTAGTTTGGCCAGATGAGGAGGACCAGGAAGGGAGGAGCAGGGTCAGAGGAGAGGTAGGTTCAGATGCCGCGAAGGTCCAGGCTTTGCCGGTACAGAGCCAGCAGATGTTGGGGGCATTGGAGACATGATGGGGTCTCCCCTGGGGTCCCTTCTCCTTCCCAGGCTTGTTCCCCCTGTGCTCTGTCCCTTGGTCCCTTGGTGCAGCCTGTCACCCAGCTCCCTTGGGAAGCAGAGGGGCAGCAACTCAATTCTTCACAACCCCTACTTCCTTGGGACCCCGGCAGTAGACAACCAGACAGACTCTCATTGTTTTAAGGGTTTTAGCTGCTAATTTCTAGAGAAACACACACACACACACACAGAGCTGTTCCCATGCATACAAATGCTCAGTTTCTTGCAGACAGGTTTTGACTCCTAACATGGCAAATGTTAGCACCAAAAGGGTTCTGTCCTTTGCTTTGTTCACCTTGGGCATGAGCACCCTCTGCTCCCCACTGCCTTTGACTGGACTATACTTTCACTGGGTGCCCTTCTGGCCTGGGGACCCACCCATCTGAGGTGATTGCAGCAGACAGCTGTCTCACTGGGCCTCCAGTCCTGAAAGGACCATGTGGCCTCGGCAGGCTGGCTGCCCAGGAACCTGAGCCCCAGAGGTGTGGCCATGATCTGGAAGCTACCTCCACCTCTGCCCACACTGGCCCTGAGCCACCAACCCCTAACTGAGGTGCATGGGCCCAAACAAGCACTGCCCACAAGGGGGAGTGAGTTCTGAAGGCCCGACAGTGGAGAGCACATCAGTGTTCACCGTGGCTCAGCTCCAGAGGGCACAGGAAAGGGGCAGCCAACCAGAGGGACAGGATGATTTCTTGATGACACACTTCAGCTGCAGTCCCCCTCCCACCCCCAAACCCCGGCCAAAGGAAATCAATCTGCTCTTTTTAAGGGATATGAACATCTGGGAAATGTATATTTGGGGTCAAAGTGGGTTTTGTTGTTATTTAACTGCTTCCAAGGGCTGCTATAGGTTTGTTTTATCTTGTTTTTACTTCCTATGTTCCATGTAATTGCACTGAGCTGAGTATGTCTTTGAAGGAAGGGGAAAAAGAGTCATTCAGGTTTGTGGATCAGCAGGTAACACCTCAGAGCAATTCCACTAGGCAGAATTAGAGGACAGGAGGCAAGTTATTCATATGCCGCTTTATTTCTGTAAGGATACACTGAAACGTTAGATGATAATAGCTAATGACAAAATGTAGAAATGAGGCATCAGCTTCTCTAACCACTCCTACGAGAATGTTAATATGTATTGTCATTACATGTGTACTCTTGATGTCATCTCTTTATACTAGGTCATATAACAATGTGGATAGAATAGTCAGTGGGTAATCCTGCATCTCAGGTAAGCACTATGTGGAAATCCGGTTCTGCCTGTGAGGACGGTGGCCTCCCCACTGCCCCAGAGATCCAGCTAAGCTCTTGAGGAACAGTCCTAAGAATCACAAGAGAAGGGAGTTGGCGGGCCTCTTTAACACACGGACAAGGAGAAGACAACTACTATGTTACAAGGGATTCAACTTGTCGCTGTTTGGAAATGTCGTTGTATCCGTGTCAATGAGAGGCCTGGCGCCTGCTCACCTACCCCTCTCGAGTTTTACGGTTAACTTCTGTAGGATGAATTTCAAAACTGCAGGAACATCTGAGGGGGCTAAAACATTTTCATGCAAGTCTCCAAACCCATAAACTATGTTGCTATTAATTAAAACAAAAATATTGTTAATTAAAAAAAAACGAAGGACAGCTGGGTTAGTTTTGTTAAGCTTCCAGAAGTATTTGCTGTGACGATGTTCTTCTGAAACAGGCTCGTTTTCTCAGATCTGCCTACACTTTCCAAATCACCTGCATGTTCCGTGCCTGAAAGTAGGAACGCTCAGGAAACACGCCACACGGGGGAGATCAAACGTTAGTACAGGGAAAAGGTCAGTTTAGAACTTACGGCTAAATTCATATGTTAAATTTTCTGGAAATTCATATTAGTCGTTTGAAAGCACAAAAGAACAGAAGGAAGGTTTTGATGAAGATAAACCATGCAATTCGGTAAGTTCTTTCCGCTCACAGAACAGGGTGAGCAGCCGAGTTGGAGCAGCCGCTGCAACTCTTGGGTGTCGTGCGACGACGACACGGTGGGTCCCAGCTGAGCCACGAGACGCATCTCAGTGGGGGCTTTATCTCTTAGGCTTCTCGCTTACATCACTAAGCAGCTAAATGGTCAGCACTTTTCTGCTCTATGATAAACATGCAGAAGAGTCAATCTAGCTAAGTGTTCCTTTTTTAACTGCAGCTGTCGAGAAATAAACTTTGCTGCAAAGTTGCTTTTTGCTAAATCCTAGTATGATCGCTGTGTGCCCTTACTTGAGTAATAACTGTAAAATGGGAGAAAAGACAGAAGGAGCAACTGTGAAGAGGTGAAAAGCCGCTCTTGCCCGATGGGTGGTGCAGGGCAGAGGGTGAGGACACAAGGAAGAAGACTCAAATTCCATTTTACAGGACAGGAGCCCCTGTCACTTTACAGCTTTTTGGCACAGTCGGGGCAATACACTTGCTCCTGATGGAAAACAAAGCGCTTGTTGGCCAGATTCACGGAGCACTTTTTGCAGTGGAAGCAGTAGTCGTGCCAGGATTGTCCTTCATAGGCCACCACACTGGAGCCTTTACCAAACCCTGTGGAGGAAACAAAAGCAAACAAGAACGACAGCTGAGTGGACACAGGTGGCAGCCAGGCCACCGCCTTGCCCGTTCACGAAGCCAACAAGCACATGGGGCGGCGTCCGCCCGGCCCCCCGCTCCACCGCACGCTGTCCCCCACGCCGCCGGGACCTGAGAAGATGCCAGAGCTCAGCCGAGGGCTCCCCTTCTTTCCAGAACCCACATTCCCCTGCCACCGCCATCGCCCTGTGACGCGCACCGACCTCCCAGCACAACCAGTGTCTTTGATTTAGGTCAGGGCCATGGCATCAAAGTGGCCACCAGGAGGCAAACTTGGGCTGTCGGTGGGGTGTGCACTTACCGGGCCTCGAGGAGCTGCTAAGCTTCGATTTTTTCTATAAAGAACCACCACCCACGAGGGACAAGTCCTCTCTCCACCCGGATGCCTGCCCCGGAGGTTGGCGCTGGGAAACAGGGTGAGAGGCAAGCGTTTCCCGTGGCACACTGGGGGCTTCCTAGCTTTAGAGACTGGGTGGCTCACTCTTGACACAGTCCTTTTCCCTGAGGATGGCAAAAGTCTTCTCAAATGTACATTTCAAGGCTCCCCGGGGAGATGGGAAAATTGGAGGCGGGGGAGAGGGCCCAGGGCACATGGACCGCGGCCGCGAGATGAGGAATGAAGTGATTAGCTTGGCTTCTGATCGCAAAAGACCTGCCCACTGGCACCTCTGAGCTAGCCTTCCGCTACGCTACGGGGTGCTGTCATCCCAGCTTCTCGCTCTCCAGCCTCCCTCCCCCTTCCCCTGCCCTCCCCTCCCCCAGCCCAGCCCACTCCTCTCCCCTCCCCCACCCCCTCCCCCCAGCATCCCCGCGCAGTGCCTGCCCGTGGCCGTGGGTCTCGGGCTCGTGGTCTCCGGCAGCATCATTAGTTAGTCGGCAGTAGTCAGGAAGTGTTCTGTGGTGCAAAGGCTAATCTGGCCTGGGGGAGAATCCAAACTATTTGGGGGCCTTTGGGACCACAATGACAGCGGGAGAGGGCATTCTTTGGGGCCTTTGTGGATGAAACCGACGACGTAGGAGAATGAGAGATGGTTACCATGCGCAAAACCTAGCCTGGCAGACTTAGCAAGGACTCTTTAGCCTACCAGTGATGGGGTTCTTGCATCCAGCACACTTCTTGGCCACAAAGTTCTTGTAGCAATCCACGCAGTAATACTGGTCCTCCACAGCGGTGAAACGCTGCCCAGCCAGCTTCTTAGAGCAGGTAACACACACAAAGCACTCGGCATGCCAGGGCTGATCCTGGTAAGTGATTCCTCCAGATGTGATGGCCTAGACCAGGGAGTGTAGCACCGGATTCAGATTCAACAACCATTTTGTTGAGTGCCTACTACGTGCCAGGCACTGTGCTGGGCGCTCTGGTCTACAATATCTCATTGAATCGCCACAACAGCCATGGGAGGCAGGTGCCATTATTATCCCCGAGTTACAGATGAAGACACTGAGGCTCACAGAAGGCGGGCCCCTGTGCGAGGTTACACAGCCACTAGGTGGAAGAGGCCAGCTTCCAGAGCCAGTGTGCCCCCGGACAGCCTGCCGTGGCCTGGGTGCTGATTTCTACCACCACAGCCTCCTCATCTGTAGAACGTGAATAATAATTCCTACGTCGCAGGGCTGCCGTGAGGATGGAATGGGATAGTGTGTGTGCAAGTGCTCTGCAAACTGTCAAACGCTTCTAGAAACACTGTCAGCACAGAACTCCCTTGACAACGTACCTTGTTGCACTTCACGCAGTGCTTGGCAAACTTGGTCTCGTGGCAAGTCACGCAGTAGAAGTCCTCCCCTTTAGGGAAGAAGCTTCCCGTCCCGATGACTTGCTTGCAGTTGCTGCAGGTGAAGCAGTCTTTGTGCCAGACGGTGCCCTTGTACTCCACATTCTGATCTCCTGCGGGGGGAAGCGAGGGGGTAGGCCCAGGCCGGTGCGCTGCAGGGGGCTGCATCCGCTGGGCGCCCCCAGCCCGAGGAGAGGGAATGCAGGCCCTGCAGTTCTTGGCCTCACACTTCCGGCTCGCCTCCCCGTGGGGGTTTCTCTACCGTGTCCTCCTCGTGGTCGGTCATGCCAACCCAGGCTCTGTCGGTAGGGGCCCCAGCCACAGTGATTTCAGGCTAGCTGCCTGAATGCCCATTGCCCGCCCCCGCCCCTCCGCGGATTCAGAGGTTCAACGGGGGTTCCCTGACCTGGAACCACACCCTAAGGAGGAAGCATGCTTCGATCACTTACTCTACCCACATGAGAAAGTGCTACATACTGTTCACTTCCTTCTCTTGCCACAGACCGTTCTCTCCATGTTCTGCAGTAGCCGAGTGTGTGCGTGTGTGCAAGCATATACGTGTACACATATATACGGGTATATATATGCGTGCACATATATGCTGAACTCTAGAAGCGGCTCACAGCGGCCTCGGCCCCATCACCACAAGCCACCCCACGTCACACCTGCCCTCAGGGCCTCCTCCCTGGCCGCCCCGGGGCTGAGTGTGGCCAGTACCTGCCACAATTGGCTTGAAGCACCCCTTGCACTTGGGGGAATCCTCCCGCGTGGTGCACTTGTTGCACAGGATCTTGTTGTCCTTGGCCACGAATGTCTCATTGGCCAAGGGGTGAAGGCATTTGGCGCAGCGGAAGCAGGTGTCATGCCAGTAGCGGTTCTTGTAGTGCACCTCCTGGGAACCGAGCAGAGGGGGTGGGCTCTTTGAGTGAGGCCGGCACCAGGGCAGGAGCGGGGCTGCCCATCAAGGTGACACAGTCCCTTACACCCGGGGTGGGGGGCTGGCATCCCGTCCACGTCCCCCATCAGCCAACCAGGGACACCTGGGCAAGGAGGAGGAATGAGAGGGTGGCCGGGCCATGTCTCTCTCTCTCTCTCTCTGCAGAAAAAGCCTGCCGGTCCCGTCCCATCCCTGCGGGGCCCACCCCGCCGCTACCTTGGAGTCGGCTCCGATGGGCTTGCGGCACTCCACGCAGGTGTTGGCGCAGAACTTGTCGAAGCACTTCAGGCAGCAGTGGTGGCCGTCCTTCTGCACATACTTCTTCCCCTGCAGGGAGTCCCTGCAGTAGTGGCAATCGAACTTCTCAGTCATGGTGCCCACCTTGTAGCTGGAGGGACCTGCAGGGGACACGCGGGCAGAACCAATGACCCACAGAAAGGTCAGCGAGCAGCCCGAGGGGCTCCCGGGGAGGCTGGCCCAGGTGCCAGGGCCACAGATCCTTCACTGGGACTCCTGTGAGGAAGGCGCCCCGAGTGGAGCTCCCCAGGGGCCAGAAGACCAACAGCCAGGGAGTCTCCAGGGCCGGGGAGACAGTCCTGCTGGGACGTCCCACTGTGCTACTCCAGAAGACACGGGAGGTGAGGGAGGAGGACAGATGGCTTGGAGCTTGTGGTGGCCAGACGGGTTCTGGCGGGTGCAGGGGTTCTGAGCCACAGTGCAAACAGTCCACACACAAGACATGCAGCTGTGGGCAGTCTGCAGGCGGCAGCTCCCGGAAGGAAAGCCGCTCCGCCTGCCTGTTCCCAGGGGGCTGGCGGGAGGGAGCGGCCCAGAGCCTCTGCTTAAAGGGCCACGTTCTAAGACTGAGGCAGCACCGTCCCACCAGCCTCTGACCCTTCCTCTGTAACTTTCTCAGCACAGCACAGCATCCTCTGGAGGCATCACTCTCTTCCTAGCTGCAAAATTCAGTTCATCTAACAGAAACTGACAAGCAATCCTTATTAATTTATTCTAAATGTCTGCATTTATTTTAAATCTCACAGAACACTATTTAATCCCTGAAAAGATCCTAAAGAATTTTATCGAAGATAGTCTCCTGAATTTTGATGCCTGGGCAATCAAGCCACAGCGGATTTATTAAAATGGCACACTATGTGGGTGCCGGTTAGTTCTGCAACTGTGAATTATTTGTCACAGTGACATGCAGTTTTGTGACATGCCAAAATCAAATCCCCCTTCATTCATGCAAGTGAAGATCAATATAGTAAAATGACATGTTACGATTTAGGACATCTGTTTTAAAAACTGCAATTTGAAAGTGTAATCTGGGGGAAAAATGACTTTTAAAAGGTGTTAGGCTGATGATTGTAAGAACCCCTTCCACTGCCTTCAGATGAACAAGTCCCCTTCCCCCGTCCCACGCGCCTGCAATCACAAGCACTAAAAAGCACTCTGCTAATCCTGCCACCAAAAAGGTGCCAAATGTGAGTTTCTATTAGCTCTCAACTTCTGTAAACATATGCTAATTTGTGTCTCTCTCCCTGAAATAGAAACTTACACGGGTAAATAGATAGCAATTATTTAATTTGCCCAGGAAACAGGAGAACAGAGACTATTTTCTCTAACTACTCACAAACATGGTTATTGTGTGAGCAAACATCCCAGGAGTAATTTAGAGAGAAAGAAGGGGGTAAGAGAAAGGACCAGATGCCCAGTACTCACCGCAGCTCTTCCACTAACTGAATGGCCCCAGACTCTCACTTTGGGTCCCATTCCCAGGTTTTTTTATACAAACACATGTCCAAGTTGTTTGGATCCTGTTGCCATAGGCAACCAAACAGCAGAGTGAGCTAAGGAAACCACACCCTGTGTCTGAGCACTCGGCCTCCAGACAAGGGCAGGCAAGCAGCCCCCACCCCCAGACCCTCCTCTCCACGCAACTGACAACTGAAGCAAAGCAGTGACATCCTTGTGCAAAGACACGTGCTGGGGACAGCTGTGTCATGGTTCAGAGATTTCTTGAGACTGGAGACTGGTTCTCACTGGCACTTCTGCCCCAAAAAGTAAACTGGGCTGTTCCTCTACATAACTGGGTTAGAAAGGAAAAGCAGAGCCACGATGAAACCAGCGTCTTTCCCCCTGGACCACGCACTGTTTGTGGAAGGCAGCCTTTCAACCGTCTAGCCCCTGTGTGTACAGGAAGGAGTGCCTGTCACAGGGAGAGAACGCTGAAAATCACTCTCCTTAATTCACTCTTGCTGCTCTTTCACATGGCACATAAAATCCTTGTCTTGCTAGCTTTTCCATATTGAAATTGTGCTCTCAACAAAGATTTACTTTCTTGTTAAGAGCTGCGCAGAGAAACCAAATAAATCTCCAGTAACAGTAAGTGCCAGGAAATTAAATTATCAGTGGCTCCTAAATGCCATTTGGCAGGAAACCAGCCCTTGTAAGATCAGACAGCACTGGCTTCCTGTGTGGCTAGCGACCACGGCTGGGTTAGCCCTTCAGAGACTATCTTGGGCCTTATTTGAAAATCCCTCCTTCCCCCTTCCCAGTCTCTAGGTAGAATAAACGTCTGAACCCTACTCATTTTACTAGCACTCTCTTTTGAGGTTGTTCAAGGAAGAAACTGATTCTAAATATTTCTATATTAAAGTAACATACAGAGACCCACCTAAGGAGAGGTCTATCTTGTGGGATTTCTGAGTCCTCAGGTCCCACCAAAAAACCAAACCACCAGAAAACACAGTGAATTCTATTTAAACGTTTTCAGAGGTTTTGGAGAGAAGGAAAGCCACTGCGGTTCACAGTACCAGACAGATCTTACCTGCCAAGCCTTTCCCACCTTTAAACCACGCACTTTCCAACCATTATTTACCAATGCCAAGCCCTGCACTGGTTATTTTCATAGTTTTATAACATGACTCGCTCAGAGTTTCTAGGCATCCAGATGATAAAATAATCCATGGCTCACCATGAACATGGCAGTACCCGAGTGTGCTGAAGATGGAGTCGGTGACGCCGTGCGGGGTTGTAAACCAAGCAGAAGGAAAAGTGACCCCCGGTCAACGGTACCACCAAGGACAGTCCGCTTGGTGTCTTTGAGCCCTAGCTTTAGGCAACATTACTTTTTCCTTCTGTGGGGTCATCTCATACTCGCCAGCACTGTGTGCTTAAAGCCAAAGAGTCTCCATCCAGACAGAGAGACAAACTGCAAAGGGCATATCCTTTAGGAACAGATTTCCACAGCTGACTCAAGCCTTTTTCATGTGTGTGGAAACACTCATCTGTCAAGATAAAATAGGCACTTCTAGGAATGGAGGCTTCATTGCCTAATAAGTAAACAGGCTGGAAATACCTACAGCACGTTAACAGTGTCAACGTCGAATTCATGAACTTTAGTATTTTTTTGCAATAAATCCAATTAAGTGGAACTTTGGGCAACCTGAATGAGCTTACCTCGTGTTTTTCTAACCTTATAATTATTTGGTCCCAAACTATTTCAAACCTTCACACAGTGTGCTTAGGGGGGACTTGGAGTAATGTGTTCCTGTGATGAGAGTTACCACCTCACTTCGCATAAAATATGGAAAGTGTGCACAGAGCAAATGTTCTGTTACTACTTATCTCTAAAGAGATTAACAACTCTAAGAAAACAGCTTACAAATGACAAAGCTGAGACAGACAGGCAGCAAATACTCTGATTTGTAGGCTCCACCAAAACGAGCTACAGTTAAGATGTGACTTCACTAGGAGAGAAAAGCTCTACTTTCCTTTCTCTCCGTTTGTTAGAAATAAGAGAATAGAGAGAAAAAGGAAGATGGCATTTCCCCCTCTCATTTGGGGCATTCTTTACTCTTCATGAATCCCATACACTTAGGTGTTTGTGTTTATCTCTTGGTGAATTTTTTTGTTATCCCCTTAGCAATTTCTAAGTACATGAAATATGAAACCTTTTAACCTTCCAAAACTTCCAGATCTGTTCGCCTTGACCCGTTGCCATGATCTGCTTGCCTCCCTGCCTGTCTCTGCCCGGGACACGTTTGCCCTAGGACAGCTGTCAGACTCCTCTTAGCTCACAGTGTGCCCTCATCCCTGTGTGGCAATGAGGTTTCTCTATCATAGGAAAGTTGGAAAATACCCTGGGAGCCCCAGGGGGCCTGATCCCAGCCCTTGGATACGTGGGTCACACAGTTGGTGCCCGCTGACTGACAGGTGGAGGTAAGTCACCATCATTAAGCTTCTAAAACCTCTCTTATTAAAAGCATTTTAAAACAAAGACTTGTTTCAGAAAAGCAGGGGGCAGCTCCTGTGACCCTAAGGAGCTGATGTCTAACTGACGCTCCTTATAGACTCAGCCAGTTAGAATGCAGTTGGAGACGTGACAGGGTGATCAAATTTTAGTATTTATTCCAAGATGGTAGCCTGACTTTCTTGCTATGCCTATTTCAAAAGACACATCATTCTTTACTTAATAAACAAGCTTCCTCTTTCAGAAAATTCCTGAACTACACTCAACATGGTGATAGGGGCCTACAGAAATCTCAGTATCTCAATAAAAAGTGTTGGCTTTCTATTTAATCGGGTACACATAGAAGAGACATAACATTGAAACATTTGGTTTTTTACTAGAAACCTCTCATCAGGGAGGATCCAATTTGTCTTTAATAATCTTCTGTTTTATATACCTTCTCTCATGTATTTCTTGCTAATATTCATTTCCCTCTCCTCCTATCCAAGTGGCTCAAAATAAGAAAATTTAAGGAAAAAGTGAATATTACAATTAAGTAGCATTTTTCTAACCAAGTGCTTTCCCCGAGTGGGATACTGTCCAGTGTAAACAATGAACTGCAACTCAAATGGGGGAAAATGTGGGTGATTCCTGGTCTGTTAACCACTCAGTCCAGCACACCACTGCGCTCGTCACCCGGCGTGTGACCACGCAGCAGGCAGGCTTGTGCGGCAGAGGGGTGGACACAGCACGCCAAGTCACAAAGGGCCATCCCCTCCAGACCGACCGCGCGCAGAAGGCCGCACTCAGATCCCTGAGCCCGGGGACCACTCGTGGGCCCGGTGGTCGCTCGTGGTCACATGAAGCACAAAACGCCCCGTCTCCCCATCGATTGGGCCTTCTGACCACATTTCGGCTGCTTCTGGAGCATCCCCGGTGCCTGTCCTGCCGGCCCACTGGTCCCATCCGTCCCTGCCCAGGGAGGGCGTAGGGTCACACTCCCCACGAAAGGCCAGAGGGTAAAGGAAGGAACCTAGAGAGCTCGGCAGACTGTCAGTGTCCCATCACAAGATGGTCAGGTCCTGTTCCTGAAATGTCCCGTCAGTATGCGGACGGTCCCTAAAAACGGACTGTGACCTCCCCGCTCGTCCATTTCAGGGCACAGTGGCTTCTCTCTGGGAGGTCCCCTCTCTCATCTGCTTCTGTGGACCTAGGAACCTAATGCAACACAAGATGACAGTTCTGGTTTTCAAAGTCATCTGGAAGGTGTCAGAAATTTGTCTAATTTAGTCACAGTTATAGCCTCTGGATTTATATATCCAAGAATAATACCGGGATTTGGTACAATTTAAAAACCCAAGGTTGGGTGTGTCATAAATATGTCACCTTTGAAATACACTTCCCTATTCCGTCATTTAATTAGTAAATAAAATGGGGAATTACTTCACCAGTTAACACACGTTCAAGGTCCACAGGAATAAGGTGTACAGCTGACTAGTCTGCCTGCACCCAGGGACCGGGGATGTTGGCCAATGACCACAACCTTGGGCATGTGGGGCCATGTTTGTAAAATGGCTCCGGCGGGGGGGTGGTTTCCCAGCTCTTGAACACCTGGGAACAAGGAAGACACTGCGTATTGATTCCTCAAAGCAGGACATTCCACTGCAGCACATTTGTTTTTTAAAGCAACAAAAGAGAAATTTCCCAAAGTATTCCCATTGTTTATACATCGACACTCAATTACAAGTTTTCGAAAATAATTCTTCCAAAAGACTGCTGCTGATAATTACTCCGTCCCTTAATCTGACAGCTGGGAGATGGGGCAAAGTGCCCGGTTGCTAAGAAAGGACTGTTACTCAGGCAGCGGGCAACAGGGCCACAGCGACATTCCTGGCTGCGGAGCCGAGAGGGGCAGCAGGCTGACTCCGGAGAACTGGGCTCTGTGGGGAAACTGGCCTCCCTTCAGTCCTTCGGCTCCTGTCCTGAGGAGTCTTATCCATGGCCAAAGGGCTTCCTCAATGTCAGGTTATAAAACAAGTGGTAATGATGGTCTAGAGTCTGAACTTTGCCCCCCTTTCTGATAAGAACAATTAAGAACCTATGTCTCATATCAAAAGGATCACCGCTTCAGGAAGACTAAAAACATGGTTCAGAAAAGAAGATGTGGTTATGTCAGTATGGAATTTCATTAGTTCTAAATCTTCCTCCTTCCAGCTCAACATTCGACTGACCTTTTCTAAACACTTTAAATTCAGCTTAAAGCACTGTCAAGATGAAGACTTGTATCTTACAAATAACACAAAAAAATTCCTAACAGCAACAAAGAAAACCTCTTTCCTCTCACACAGTCTTTCACAGTTTCATACGATGTCCTGGAAAATGTACAACACAGTAATATATTTAAATATTAAAAAAAATAAGCCACTCAAACTGCTGATTTTATTTGAGGTAAGGATAATCTTTTGTCTGAGAAACGGCATTAGAAGAAGGCAAAGACAGAACAGAGACAAGCTGTGACTTATTTACTATTTAGACAAGACGAAAATCATTTCACCAAAATTATCGTTTCGACAAAGGATGGATTCACTGCCTCAATAAAACTGTGCTTGACAGAAGATAAAGAACAGAAGCTTTTACCTGAGTGTCTATGGGAAGCCATGGCTCAGAGACCAAGTTCAGGAGCAGCACCTAGTATCAATCTTCCCTCGACCCCAGCTGATAAGGCTGTGGCTCAGTTGTGAACATACATTTAAGGGGAAGCGGCTAACACAAAAATAACCGAGAGCAGATGGCCCACCCCTCCCCAGAGATCACAACCTTAATCCCACTAGAAAATTCTTAACCATTTTAGGTGATCCCAGGGAGAAGAATAGGACCCAGTAAAAATACCAAACACTACATATAAATACCTGTGGGGCTACTCAGCATCCAAATTAGCTCGAGAGCCAGAGAGGCCACATAGAAAGTGATCCCTGTACCGGAATAAAATTTGGACTCAGCTCTGGCATACCTTAACGCTGAGCCACCCTCATTAGTCCACTTTATATGCCTCAAGAGCTTGCATTCGGTCCGCTGAAGAATTCGTTTTTTGTGCTGCGAATGATAAAAGTAACTATAAGAGAGACTTACGTTACCAGAGTAATTAAAAGGGAGGAGACTCTATGAACGTAGAGCTGGAGAGCATGATCTCTGTGTTCCTGGGTCTGTACCAGAGATTAGCAGAATACTGGAAAGAGCCATTCCAGCCTCACATCTCCCGGAGGCAGAGGGAGCAGGGCAGGACAGAGAGACAGACGCGCGCTGCCTATTATGTCCGGGGAGATGCTCTGTCCCACAAACACAAGCTCTTGCTTTTCACTGTCAGGGTCAATAAAAGTAAAAACATCCACAAAACCATGGCGACCTGGCCTGTGGTCACAGCTCAACCGGCCATCCGATGGCTGGAGGCTGGTAGTCAGGACAGAGCTTTGGGAAAGGGCCCTCCAGCCCTGCTCCATCCCTCTCCGGCCTCCTCGCTGGCCCTGTGCCCTCCAGATGCCCCCACCTTGGGGTCCCCCAGCAATTCCCGCAGCACAGAGCCTCCATGGTCGCTCCTCTGCTCCTTTCAAGGCTTTGCCCCAAGCACTTTCTCAGCACAACCATGCTCCCTGGCCCCACCCTCTCTACCCTCTTCCCAACTGGTTCCCCACAATAACTATTTGCTGAAAACATGAATTAAAAAGATGCAAAAAGCATGACTGAAGCCTCATAAAACCAAAACACAATTCCACCTGGAACCCTAAAATGGCTCCACCATTGAACTGCAAGGGAAGTAGATGGCCTTGACTCTGGGTCAGGCAGCAGGCTGGGAACCTCACTACCGCTGTCTTGTCTAGCGCGCATCGCTGGTTCCAGGCCTGTTCCCGCATCTTCCCCAGCAGCCTGCGGCCCAGGGCTGGGCTTCACTCATCCTCCTACTCACAGCAGCCAGCAGGGAAGCAATACATGCTTCATGGATGGATTCATGGATGGATGGATGGATGGATGAAAGTTTCAAGATTCTTATGCTCTTCAAACGTTTAATGAGAAGTCATTCTAAAAGAGAGCTGAAACTGTTAGTAACTTCTAGTTCGCTGGGAAATGACATAACAATGAAAGGCAGGATGTCACCAGCAGATTTATGAGATGTTAATGTCAAAAAAAAAGAGAAAAGCCTGGGAAAAGAAAGGAAATGGCACTGTGCTCGCCCCTTGCCTCCCCGGTCTCTTTCTTATCTAGGCTGGCTGCACTACGCAGGGAGATTGGCCCACTTGAACAATGTTGCACCCCTAAAGCAAACTTAAACTTTTCACCCAGAGGAAATGCTTTTACTTTATGAAATGATTAACCTTTACAAACCCTAAGTTTTGGATTTTAGTGAGGTATATTTTTAGGTAGAGCTAAGGTATTTTTAAACGCCCCTCCTGCTCTCCTCCAGGAAGTCAATCTGGTTTCCTGCCACACATCAGGAGGTGGCCTCTTGGAACAAGGAGAGTAGTTTCTTAGCTGGCTGACCACTTGCGAAGTTAGCCAAAAAACCTAAATCTATTTTGCCTGGAACACACAGGAAAACACAAAAACTAGCCAATTACTTTCTGACCATTAATTAACGAGTCAACTCCGACAAGTGAGTGTGAGCTGGGAGCATTTATCCCACAATTCATACTGACTAGGTTAACCCTGCCTTCCTAGAAACTTCGTGAGGCAGAACCACTGCCTGCTCTGACATGTGTCCCTACTGCCCCTGTCCTCGAGTCACAAAACTGCATCTTTCACAAAACCGAAACAGAGATAGGCCCTTTGTGAGGTGACAAAAATCAATTTCTAAGTCGGAAGAGCTGATAGGTTTGTCGTGTCTTCAATCAGTGCTTCCGAAACCTTGACGGTTACTTAGCAGACACGGAAACAGTCACTGGTTTCATCAGCATCTGAGCCACCTTCGTTACACACTAACAGTACGACGTGTGATAACGTCCTTAATAATCACTGCACTGTTGACACGGCGCCTTTACATACTACCGGTGGGGCTGGCTGGTGTTTGATGAACAAATCTCTTCAGCGTCTGAAGGCCATGTTTCAGGCCTTCCAGCCTCTCCCACTCTAGTCAACATGAGGAGGATTCTTCAGTGAGTGCTGGGCATCAAAATGCCTAAGCTCCTTCCTGCATGCACACTTCTGAGAACCGTTCACTTCAGAGGTTATCTACACACTCTTGTCTTCCAACTATTCTGCACCAGACCTACCTTTGGCTCCACCTGTAGATGATACCACCTCCCCATCCACTCCTTTATTTTGTAAGATGAGTACAGTTTTGCTGGTCACAAAGAGTAAGAGACGGGGGGAGGGTGTAGCTCAGTGGGAGAGCATAGGCCCAGCACGCACAAGGTCCTGGGTTCAGTCCCCAGCGCCTCCATTAAATAAGAAATAAAAGACAGTCCTTCCTTCGCAGTCTACCCAGATCAATACACAAGTGAGTCCCGTGCAAGCCACAGCACGGTAGGTGGAGGCTACCAGACAGGTACAAAGTGGTATCGAGCTCTGTCACAGGCAGAGAGCATATCAGACAAGACCTGATGGCTGGGATGACAGGTGACCTGGTCCCTGAAGAATGAGGAAGATGGTGGCACACAGAGGAGGGGAGAGGGATTCCAAGAAAAGGTACCAGGTGAGCAAAGGTCTGAGAACAGAGCCGCTCCAGAGGCAGGACGGTGCGGGGGGTGGCGTGGGCTGAGGAAGCCACTCTGCGGTCGGTGCAGGGGAGGCTGAGAGCGGCCCGGCTCTCACAGGAGGGGAGTCCGCTGGACGGGAACCGCGCTGGGCTGGCTGAGACGGCGGGGCCACCGGCTGGATGAGAGCAACCAGGACAGTGGGCCCAGAGCAGAAAGGAGAGATGGAAGGGACACTGCAGGGCAGGGTAGCACGGAAGGATGGCTCAGACGGATGCAAGGGGAAGGGGCTGTGATCCCTCTGAGGTGGTGATTCTGGGTGGTCAGGGAAGTAATGGGGGGCTGGGGAGGCAGAGATGGTGCGGGAAAGAGGAGTACTGTTATCTCCCACTTTATAACCAGGTTCTTCTGGGATGTCAGTAGCTAAGTCCCTTTAATGGGATCCCAGTTGTCAAGCCTCGAGAGAAACAGGGCTGATGGTGAGGTTGTGGTGGAATCACGTTCACCGGGATTCCTGCCCTGCAGTCGAACCTCAGAATCCCAACCTCAGAAACACCCCTGGAGGATCACCGTTCCAAAGTTCAAAGTGGTACAACCTTAGGGTCAAACACGGCAAATTCAGTGACCCAGCTAGCCCACAGCTTGGGAGCTCCACGCTCACAGCTTGGCTCGGGGTCACCCTTCTTTACTGTAGTTTTCTTTTACTGAAGAAATCTGAAAACAGCCTCAGATCACTCCTGGCCATTCGTCACGGACGGAGGCAAGAGGCTGGGGACAACCTGGAGCGGAGTCTTTGTGGCTGTATAAGCGGTTTCATCTTCATTTTTCTTTTACACATTCTTCTTCTTCTCCTCATGCCTAACTACTAAGAAACTGATACACTGCAAGCGTTTTCTCAGCGTAACTTTGTCAGGCTACCGTCCCTCCACCAACAATCTGAGGGATTCCAACCGTGAGATTAAGCCACCCGGTCATGCACCATGGTTGGTATGATTCAATGTTGAGCCCTCTGGAGTATTTCTTGTCCTATGTGCTCCTGCCAGAAAAAGCCTAGTGCAACTTCAGCCATCTCATGTTCCTGTCAATCTTTAGGGTGGGAAGAGTACTTTTTCTTACTGACAAGCCATATTTTGCAAAGTCACTGCTGAAGTGTCACCATGCAGGGCACACCGGTCAATGACTAAAACAAGCCTCACCCTCCCCAACCACATGAGGGCCGATTTTCTTATGTGAGATCCAAATAAAAGCAAACCTGGAATTCTTCCCCCTGCAAAGGGTCTCTGAATTTCAGAGGGAAGGAAAGGGTGGTTATGAAAGGGGAAGACCTGTTACAAATGAGAGAAAATACATGAAACAGAAGATCCTGAGAACAGCCAAGTGCCTTGAAGATGCTAATTCAGTCCAGTGAAGACCTGTGAGTTTCACAATTCACCAGGGCTGAAAAAGTTTCCTTGTGATACTCGGAGATTAAGCATTTAAACATGTGCCATGGCCTCTGCCATTTGCTTTTTGAAAATGTCACTCCATGATTAGTAACAGTTTTCAATTCTCCTGTCCCCAGAGTCTGCCCCTTCCTGTACTGCCACTAGACTCTCACCAAGATGGAGGAACCACCCCAGCAGATGTTTCTGTGGGTTTCTAACCAGAAATCACCATCAGGACAACACTGAACAAGTGGCTTTCAAAGTAAGCAACTATCATGACCTCAAATTTAAAGTATATATCTGAAATGATACTTAAAAGAGAGACTAAAGAGAAAATGATACAAGAAAGAAACAAATCAGAAAGACTTTGGAAGGAAATATGTAGGACAAATATCAGATTAGATGAAAATGAATGTTTCATGAAACTGAGCTCACAGGGATAAATCTTTGTCATATTTTAGGTGTTAAAATTCTCTTCCAGTCTATTTCTACCACCCACTTGTGATATATCTGTTTTATTTCCATGTTGCCATGTGCTGTGACTCAAAACACCCTCTCAATCATGCTAAGTCCTGGCATTCACCAAGCCCACCTGTTATGGGCATTTCAAGCTTGACAGCTAAACATTCCATGACCCCCACAACAAGGAGAGGACAGCGAACCAAATAACCCGCCATCTCCTGATTCTTAACGCTGCTACCTGGGACCAACCGCCTTGGCCAGAGATGTGACCATGATACCTCACGAGCCCCACTTCTGGGTGTGAGATCTCAATTAGTAACATGTATTCTGTCTTCACCTGTCAAAGGACTGGAATTACTACATTACCTTGGTATGCACTGGCGTTTTCAACTCCGAAACAGGAGAGAGCCCCAGAATTCGGGGTACAGGTTGGAAACACACGAGTGGTTCTGTGGGGTTGGTCACAGTGCACAGAAGTGGCAGGGGGGCACAGGAGGAGGAAAGACACCAAGCCGTGACCTGGGTGTCAGCTGGAAAGCCCCGATTTCTGTCAGGCAGTAGAGCTGACTGTTGCGTGGCAGGGGCAACTGGCCTTCTGGGGGACTGAAGGGATGTTAGGTGAAGGCCTCACTCAGTCGGTCCCCATCTGCCCAGTCCCCCCGAGGGCCATGACTGGTCTGCCTGAGCCACGTCTCAACCCGGATGTGAAGCGGGTGGACCCAGGAGGGTGGGTCCACGGAGACTCAGACCTAAGACAGCAAACACGAAGAACTTTCTGTGGAAAGAGCCGTTCTGTTTGCGAAGACAGGCAGTGTTATGGGAAAATTCAGTGGCCAGAGCAGAGTAAAGGCCAGTGTGACCCTGTCGTGTGTGGCTGGCTGCCAGGTGACAGCCCCGAAGGGGAGCTCGTGTTCCCTGTCAGTCCGAGCGTGGGGAGGACAGAGCACAACAGCAGGGTCTCCACCTTCGCAAAGACTTGAGAACATCCAGTCCTACCGCCTCCTCTCAGATGGGGAGGCCGAGGCCCAAAGACGGGGATGACCTCCTCATGGAACCAGCAGCTCGGTGCCCAGTCGCGCTGCACAGCCTGCAGTGTATGCGAATTGGGGCTCCGGCCCCTTGACTTTTGGTCCTTACTGACAGGGGCTGGGCGCTGGGTCCCAGCCGGGGAGACTGAGGGGCGGCCGCACGCTCTGTGGATGAACCACCTTGTAGGTTCTCCCGCTACAGCGAGGCCTTCGGGAAGCAGCCCTGATGTGGAGCCAAGGGCCCGGCTACTGGGGGAACAAAGGGGCCCCCGGAAACGAGCCGCGGCCTTCGGAGCTTGGGAGGCCGAGCAGCAGGTTCACACACAGAACGACGGGGACGCGGAGTCCGCGAGCACAGCCCAGGCAGGAGTCTGCGGCTGGAGTGGCAGAAGCCACTGAAGGTCATGCGCTCGGGAAGACTGCATCACATTTACCTCAAACCCCAACACTTCGGGTTCGCTTTCCAGCAGTGTGATAATCTAAGAGAAGAAATGTGCGAGTGGAAACAAGACCAGGTTGTCTAAGGTATGGAAAACCAAACAAAGCACTGGTGATGGCTCTACTGCATTCGTGGAATTCAGATGAAATGCTTTAGACTGGGCCATAACTATTTGTGAAGGCTTCCACGAAAGAAACTCAAGTCTTAATTTTATATGAGACTATATTAACAACTAAAATTGTTCTAAGACAAATAACATGGAATTTGCCCTGAGTTTAACACAGGATTATCTATTTTATAAAGTTCCAAGGGACACAGCAGAGCGGCTAAGGGCATGGTCTCTGGAGCCAGGATGTCCAGAATGAAATCCTGCCACCACCACTTACTGGTTGTGACCAAGCAAATCTTACTTCTCTATGACTCAATTGGCTCATCTCGAAAATGGAGGTAACAAAAGTACCTACCTGAACAGGGCTGTCATGAGAAACACAGTGGTAAGTACTTGCAACAGTAAGCACAATGTATGATTATTTATTCAACTACATTCTAAGAATGCAGATGTCCCAAGCAGCAGATTCTTGCAAAAGAGGAATTTAGCTTCAAGTTTACTACCAATTCACAGGGGACATGTGGAAAAGAGATAAGAGCCCAGCTGCAAGGATTATGGGCCTGGGAACAACTGGGGCAGCAGAGAGCAATTCTGAGAGTCCCAGGGACTCAGAGGAACCCGCCTCCAGCAGCAGGACAGCCCAGAGGGGAGGGCCGTACACCCCACCTCGGTCTGTACTGTCTACCCAACCCCGACCAAAGACATACTGTGCTCAAACTCTGATGCTCCCCCTGAGATGGGGTCGGCTCACAGCACTTGGAGTTGGGAAGACTGGCAGGAGACTGTTATCTGACTGGCCCATGGACGGGCCAGATGCTATGACAGCAGGTGTCCTGCTGCACAACAGTCCGCAACGGCCCAGCTCCTGTGAACACTCAGTGAGCGACCAGGGGGAGAGGCTGCCCTGTCGGGTCCACCGATCTCACCCCAGAGCTGCAGAGCTAACCCCCTAGTATTAGGAAGGGCTCCTTAAACCCTGTGACTTGGCGTGACCCAGGAGAACACCAGGAAAGGAATGGGGAAGCTCACTGGCTCATCGGGGAGGCAGAACAGGGGCAGGGGCTGCGCTGACATCAGCTGTGAGGAGACCAAGGGCAGACTGGTCCAAAAGATTTGGAGGTTCTTTCGAAAACTCCCGTAACCTTCACTCCTCGTGACAGGGACTGGGGAAGACCTGTCGCCACAATAGCTCAATCCTTTGTTCAGTTATTTTACTTAAAATTCTGTCAGTCAGGGCTTCATTTGGGTAAAAACATTCCCCTACAAAACAAAAAGATCACTGGCGGGTGTCAGTGAAAGGAGCTAAAGGGTACAAAGTCCTCCGGTGTTATCAGCGATATCACGTCAAACGTCTTACAAGGAAATATTTCTTAGGTGGAAACTTAAGAAAGTTGTTCCTTGTTTTGTATGTTCACAGTCATTCTTAAAGTTTCCATGTTCATGACTTCACCAAGTTGTTTTTTGTTCTATTTATTTACATACAATTTACACAACATAAAAATCACCCTTTTAAAATGTACACTTTGGTGGGTTTTAGTATATTCATAAATTTGTGCAACCATTACCCTTATCAAATTCCAGAACATTTTTAATCATTCTAAAACAGACCCCATTGCCATGAGCAGTCACTCCCGATTCCCTGTTCCTCAGCCCCTGGCAACCACTAATCTACCTTCTGTCTCTGTGGATTTGCCTATTCTGGACATTTTGTGGCTGGTTTCTTTCATTTAGTGTGTTTTCAAGATTTACGCACGTTGCAGATGTGTGAGGACTTCATTCCTTTTCACAGCTAAATGATATTCCACCGTATGGACACACCATGACCTGCTCATTCATTCACCAGCTGATGGACATGAATTGTTTCTACCTGTTAGCTATTATGAATGCTGCTTCTGTGAAAATCCTTTTTTGCGTCTGGATTTATTTTATTTTAAAAATATCTATTTTTGAAAAAGTATAGAAGAGTACATAGTGAAAAGTACCCCCCCGTCCATCCCCAGGCACCTGTTTCCCCTTCTTCATCAGTAGCCAATGGTACTGGTATCATCTTATGTTTCCAGAGATACTGGGCATATGAAAAATAGGAAGCTTTGTACATTTTTTTTCTTTTTCCCTCTTTTAAAACATCATGGTGAGAAACTATACAAACTCTTCTACACTTTGCCTTCTCAATTTAATGTATTTTCTAGAATTTTCCCTGCTACTACACAAAGAGCCTCCACTTCGTAACATGTACATAGTATTCAACTGTGTAGATAAACCACAATTTACAGTTCCTCACCAATAGACATTTAGGTTGTTTCCACTCTGTTACTGCAAACAATGCTATAAGAAATACATAAAGTTTAAAGTGATGGAATGAATTGGTTAAATAAAAGTAATCCATGAGTTCAATCAGACTGCCTTCTTCTCACACCCAGCAAGGGTCAGCTGCACTGAAGAACCAGGAAAGCGAGACAGAAAAAGGAGAAGGATGAAGGGATCTCCAGTGGATCAAGCGGCAGTCAGCAAAGCTTACTGAAATGGCAGATTATTTCTGCTCCCGCAGAGAAGATGCCATCTGGAAATTCCATGCCAACTATGCTAAGGTTACCCTCAGCTAATAAGCCACCCAGACAGGAAGTGGCTTTTGATTCCAAGTCTGGGGCTCTTTGCACCAAACCACAATGCCTGGCCAGTGAGTTACAAAACAATAAACTGAGTCAGACTTCAGTGCCAGGCAGGCCCGCGATGCCTCTCGGAGGGAAGGAGGCACCCGGTGTCCTCACGTCATCGGGCTGGGAGGCTATAAAGTACACATGGTGCTTGACTCTCAGATGTTCACGTTCTCTTCTTTATCTACTTACAAAAAATGAAAAGTGGCTTCTCAGCCTAGGATTATAATGGGGCAACCCGAGCTGGGCACAAGGCCACGTGGCTGCCGCAGACCCGGTCCCCCGTCTGACCTTAACCCGCACCTGGAGGCACACCGCCACCTCCCTCGTTGTGGGAGTCCGTCAGGGGGCTTTCAACTCCATCCGCGTCTGAGCTTTAAACGAAGCCTGGAAGTTTTCCTCCTTTAAAGCAGAAGAGTAGCTTGATGTCTGTCATCTCAAAAGTCAAGTCTTTTCTGAAATGCCCACTTGTTTTTTAAAGGTCGCAAAACTAACTGAAGCCAGGGAATGCATGCTCCATTTGTCACTGACCTACCGACTTAGATTATCACACCCCGTTTCTCTGGACAAACAAGAAAAAAAAATGTCACTCGCGCCCCTACCCCAATCTCACAGGGAACATTTTTGAAAGTAACTGTTCAGGCTTCAGGAAGAGCGGCTAATGTTTATGAACCAGCGTAATACATGCAAAACACTAAAAAGTGTGTCAATGGGGGTTTTTGTTAGATGTTGAAGCAGGGCTCCTCTGTCACTGTGCTGTGGCCACTCAGCCTGGAGGGCCAGGAGTATTAAACGCCACAAAACCGAATTAATGCGAATTCACCTCAAACTGTCTATTCATTTAATGTCCCAAATAAATGCTAAGTAAAAGCTATGCAAATCATCACACCGAACAAGGAAACGTACAGAGAAGAGACTGATTCAGGAACTGTGAAACAGGACATTGAATTCGGAAAGCTTTAGCAAATGCAAAACCAATTACAAGTTAACTATGTGAAAATAAATGGAGACAACAGTATAAAAGTTATAAGACAACAGTATAAAAGTTCTGCATTATTTAATGAAAAGAACAGTGAACTTTTTGTTGGCTTCTTTGTTTTGCAACTCAAGGGATGAGCCATAGATGTGGAATCAAAAACCCCACATAGATTGTCTGCCTCTGTTGACCTGTTCATGGGCCAAGTTCGTTTTTCTTCCACATCAATAAAACGGGGATTTGAATACCTGTCCTGCTTTCCCTATAGAATTGTTTTAGGAACCGAATCAAATCATATGTGTCCAAGAACTGTATGAACTAAAAAGTAATACCAAAATAAAGGCTCTGTAAAAGAAATACGTGTGTGTGTGTATATATATATATATATAAATCATATATATATATATAAATCAGGCTTTGTACCTAAGTAGATAGTGTCTTCAAATTTTTCAAGTGGATTTCATTTTTCACATGATCTAACAAAATTTTCACAATAAACACAACACATTTTATAACACACACAA